>NC_056751.1:747828637-747903637 GCF_019279795.1 Protopterus annectens
CCTAGGTATCTGAACAGTAAAGGCCAAGCAGTTAACCTCAGTGTATGAGGGGAAGGATATGGTGCCCCTACATGACGGGTCAGATGCTTATGCAACTGATGAAGTCTAAGAAAAAGTTTCAGAATTAGAAACAAGAATGGGAAGCAAACCTAAACAAAAATATGCGGGCTGACTCTCGTCTCGCAGGGCTACTTACTGAGGATCAGGATGCTAGAAGAAGACAATGGGCCAGCATTGATATTTTTCACCAGCTAATTTGGAAACACTAAGTGGGAACAGTTTTCAAATATTACATCTGTTGGGGAACGTGACACTAATCACCAGCATACCCAAAATAAGAAGCAATTCAGAGATAATCTGAGGGGAAACTGCCCTTTGAGGAAAGAAGACAAAGTCTCGGTTGAGATAATCTGTAAGGGAATTTCCAGTGCCTGGAATACCTGCTACCCAAAGAGAATGACCATGAACAATGCTCTATGCCCACATTCCTGCATATGGGCTAATATCTTGCTCCACGTTTTTGCCTGTATGCCACTACTACACTGACATGAATTATGAAGAACCAACTGACAGTCTGATATACTACTGCCAGGGAACAAGTACATATGGATAGCTGGCTTCCAGATTTAAGTTGAAGGTCACTGTGTTAAAACTGGCCTTGAAAATAAGACTATAAAATAGACAGTTTTGTAGAAGTCTGGGAGAGTCAGTCCACCACTTCAGCGAGCTGCAGCAGTTTAAGAGAAGCTGGAAGAAATCAATTACATCCTAAGGACATTGGATGGCACAACTATATCGCCAGAGTCCACTGATGTATTCTCACGTGTAGATGTGCAAAAGGTTCCAGCAGTATGGAAGATGTCATGAGCCTAACAAAATCAGTAATGGATAAACTAGGCACTGAGGTCAAAGAGATAACCAGCCAGCTAGATATATCATGTGCTGCAGGTGCTGCAAGGAAATAAAAGCATTCTAAAGGGGAGAACCAAAGAATACATGTGACTTTTTTAGACTAGTCATAGGATCACAGGAAGTTACTAGGCTATTAGCACTGAGCCTCTTACAAGCCTAGCCAAGAATTTAGCCCATGTTCCAAAAAGTCAGCACCCTATGCCACTGTCCAGCAGGGACACAGGTGGAAACCCAGGGGTGCATTTTCTGTTCCCCATCCAGTTATCCAGGTAGCGCTTAAAACGGTTTAATGAGGTACTCGCTTTATGTGGCGAGTGAGTCTATTCCACAAAAAGGGGAGTCTCTCGGACACAAATCTGTCCCACCAACAAGTCCTATTGATGTCACAGACCAGATTGAGGTCGCATGTGCGAGTTACTCAAGTCCAGCATGACTTGCGGATATGCAGCAGTCCCATCAGGGCAGGGTCTGAGATTGCTTTCTATGCCAGACAAAGGTCACCTCTGAGGAGTCTGTAGGAGACTGAGTAGAGGGGCAGGGCTTTTAGCCTATCTGTGTAGGGTAGATGTTTGAGGCCCTGGATTCTCTGGGTGAGGAACCTTGGTGGTCTCTCCAGCTGCTGCATGTGCTTTATGAGATACATGCCGAAAGGGGCATTGTACTCGATAATAGGTCATATAAGGGAAGAATACAGGGATGTTATGACCACCTTGCCCCTGGATGAGATACCCTTACTAATGAGGTGGGCCATGTAGAAAACTTTATGTACAACGGAGGCAATATGGTGGTCAAAAGTCAGTTTGCTATCAACCTGGATGCCAAAGTCCCTCACAACTGATTTGATAAGGTACTAAGCACGCAATGTGATAATTTGTGGGGATGTCACTCTCCCCAAAAGGGATGACAATGCATTTTTTTGGCATTCAGTTTGAGGCCATGTTTCTTTTTAACACCAGACATTTGTTTGGGTGAGACCCTCTTGGAGGATGTCCACATCACTAGGGGAACTGATGACAGCAGCTTGCAGTCATCTGTAAACTTCATCAGCCATAACCCACTAGATTTGGCCTGCGCCTCCGAGAAGTATATCCCAAACAGCAGAGGCCCCAAGACCGATCCCTGGGGTACACGGCTTGTTACAGGTCTACTACTTGAAGTGGCTTCCCTTAGTTTGACTAGGATATGATATGGACTGATGCCTAGTTGAGAGCGTTTATCTATTATACCTGAGTGGGGAATAGTATTGAAGGCTTTTGCCAGGTGAAGGTAGGCGGTGTGCACTATCATCCCCTTGTCTATGGCCTTGGTGACTGTCTCAAAGAAGTCAACCAAATTTAACAGGCATGACCTCTCCTTGACAAAACCAAACTGTGTGGGATCAAGTGTCTAGAGGTTGCCAATGTCCTTGTTAATGAGGTCCATGATAATTCACTCCATGGCCTTTCAGATCAGGCTAGTTAGGCTGATGGATCTATAATTTGCTGGATTGGTGGATGCTCCACTTTTGTACAAAGGGATGACAGCAGCTGTCCTCCACTCGGGTGGGATAAAGCCAGTACTCAGCCTTTGGTTGAATAGGGTGCCTAATGGTGCTGCAAGGTCCTGCCTGAGTTCATGTAGGATGCAGCCTGGGATGTTATCAGGTCCCATGGATGCTGTATTTTTTGCCTTTGAGAGGGAAGTGATGACTTGCTCTCTAGAGATAAGGGGATGGGGGCAGATACTGAGGATGTCCGGTTTTACTGATGTGTGGGACAGAAGAGTGAAGTTTTCACTGAACCTGTCTGCCAGCAGGTTGGCTATATCTACAGCGCTTGTGTATGTGGTGTCCCTGACCACCAGTTGAGCAGATCTGGGTGCTTTCCTTGAGACTGCGGCTATATGTGAAGAAGGCCTTATGATTGTCTTTAGTAGATGTGGCCAGTTTGGACTCAAAGTTTGCTTTAGAGGATTTCACTAGTGTTCTTATTTGCTTGTTCAGGCTAAGGAGAAATTGCTTCCAATTAGGCACCTGCTCCTTCTTGGTCCTGGATAGCAATTTTTTTCCTTTTATTATAGAGTTTATTTATTGTAGATGTCCACCAGACAGGCTTACTCTTCCTTGAGGAGGAGGATTTTGTCCTGTCTGGTATTCCTAATTCCATGCAGCTATATAAATGCTCATATAGTACTTTGGTGTAGGTCTGGACATATGTGCCAGTTCCTGTGGAGGGGGAGAGAGTTGTGAAGCAGTTTACATCTTCCCTCAGGAGGTTGTAATCAGCTTTGGAGACAAGTTTTTTGGTTGACCCTAGCTGGGGGGGGGGGGGGGGTTGAGAGATGGTGACTTCGAAAGGGACTGCTTTGTGGTCAGATCTTACCAAGGATGGTATTGTAGGGATGCTGCAGTGGTTATTCATGTTGGTTAATACCAAGTCCAAGATATTTTCACCTCTTGTATGGGTGTCAACCAACTGGTCCAAGGTATTTGCATTGATGAAATAAAGGAATCTCTGGGCATTTGTGTTTTGGCGTGAGTATTTCTTCCAATCTATGGCTGGATAGTTAAAGTCGCCCAGGATCAGGGTAAAGGGTCCACATAGGTGGAGTGGGCATCTTGAGTCAGAGTTGGAGGCCTACAGCTAGCTATGATTTGAATAGGGGCCTTGTCAACTGTTAACTGCACCTGGAGTATTTCCTGTGCATCATACTGTTTGACCAGCCTAGAGGCGTGTATGTCTTTTATATATACTGCAGCTCCACCCCCTTTTGTTTTGCTGCCCACGGTTTGGGTTCTGAATTACTGATAGGATGAGTAACCTGGTATGGCTGGGGTGCTCTCTGCAGCTTTGAACCAGGTTTCTGTGACTGGACAAATGTCACCTTCTTCCTGGGTTAAGAATGCTTGCAATGAGTGCAGTTTCATGTTTAGACTCCTAGCATTTAGCAGTATGACCTTTAATTTAAGTTTTGATGAAATGTTCATGTTGGTACTTTTGACCTCATGGCATTGTCTACAGTATGGGGGTGGCAAGAGCCTTTGCCAGGAACCTGAAGCCCAAGGGAGACAGATGCAGGCCATCTCTGGCAAAGCATCACATTGTGGTTAGTCAATCATGTCATCCCAGGCTGTCCGGTACTGGATTCCCTGGAAATGATAACAAAAACTAAGCCAATTGTTAAAGTCAATCATTTTCTGTTTGTACTGAGGCATCATTCTGGCTGACGGTAATGCTGCTTAAGACTAGGAAAATACCTGCCTGGGACACACACTCAGCGAGCTCGATCATGTCTCTCTTCATGTAGTCCAGGGAGGTACGTCTCAAGTCATTCACTCCAACAAGACAGAGTCATAACAGTACCTGTTGGGAGACTTGAGTGCATTGGTCATGTGGTGGATTCTGGCACCCAACAACTAACCGGGACTTTCTCCTTATCCAGCCTGGTGAGGGGGCACATCTGTGTGTCTCACAATGGAGTCTCCTATGACTAATATGTTTGGTTTATGTTTAGGCCTTAGTAGCTGTGAAACACAGGTGTGTGAACTATGTGTGGTGTGGTGGGCAGTGGAGTTTGCTTGCATTTATGCCTCAGAAGTCTCTTGTTTGGATATGCTTTTGTCGAGGACCTCCGCATATGTAGGGGTGTGTTGTGTAGGTGTGGGTGGTGTTTGAGGTGTGGTGTTAGTGTTGCCAACCTTCTCAGTGCCAAACATACTGGTTTGTGGGGGAGAGAGCAATGACACTAGGTGCTTGATGTAATTGCATCTCTCTCAAATTGTTTTCCTAGGTGGTAGTAGTAGAGGGTTGTCCGTGTACATGAGGCAGTTGCTACAGTGCATTAACCAGACTGGCAGGAGAAAATGTAGGAAATTATCCATCCATACTTGTCAGAAACTGAAAGAGCGGGTCTATGTTACAAGATCGATGTTTGAAAACATCGAACAACATATGGTCGACACCATATGGTCGATGTCTTTAAACATCGACCTTATAAAAAGACAAAAAAAAAAAAAAAAAGTCCTCCAATGGGTTTAAAGAAGGGGGGCCCGCTACTTAAATATACAACTCCGAGACCGCACTACTTTGCAGTAAACGGAAATCTCGCCTTATGGAGATTTCCGTTTACACGCTTGAGATTCTGAGCATTCGATATTCTCGTGTCGACAATGTTAGATTCAACATTGTCGGCTTTCGGGAATATAATATAGACCCGAAAGAGCTAATAGGGTAAAGGGAGGACAAGAGTACTATTACTAGATAACACAAGTGCTACTAAGGGAAAATTTGTAGCTGGAATACCTCAAAAAGGGTTAAAAAATGCGCAGCTAAAGTTCTGGATGCAGCAGACCTGTATCTAGACTATGCTACTCAATTTTAAGGTTATGAACACAGTAAAAAAAACTCACAATGAAGCATAGATTAATCACTTATCGTCAAAACAGCAGCTCGCAGTATGAAAAAATACAGTTAAATAGCAACGAAATGCAGTTAAACAGTAATGAACTGCAGTAGATAGCAATGGAATATAGTTAATCAGAAGACTGCTTTAAAACAGCAGCTCACAATCACAACAGCAACAGACAGCACAAATAAAGTAGCTATTCAGTAGAATACTATCATCAATTTAATGAGGCTACCAACAAGCATTAATAAATACGGCAAATTAAATAAAGTTGAACTCCTAAGCACATGCAGCAAAATGAATTAGGAAGAGGTACAGTTTTTTTTTTTTTTAGTAGACAGTGAGGAGACTGAAAATAAGATAATTCAAGGTTGAGAAGCTAAAGGGGTGGGCCTTTACAAAGTTCTCACTACAAACAGTAGAATGAGCTGATGTAATGTGACTGGGAAGTGTGTCCAGTATCACCTTTATACAAGAAGCAAGCAACTCAAAGCTTTAGGACCACAACAGCAGCTGGCCAGGTGGGTGGGATCTAAAAACCAGTTGCAAAGACTGAACAGATATACAGTAAAACAGAAGTGCAGACAGTTGAAAATAAGCACTTATCTTTTTCCAGTATCACAGCAGAGCAAAATCCTTCAGTTCTTGGGATATGGCCACTGTCTGACTAGACAGACAGTTATCTAGATTAAGAAAAAACTTTTCAATATAAAGGTATGTGGCAATAGCTGCCGTGTACTTGGTGCAAACTATTGGCACTGAATAAAAGCAGAATGGCAGGATTTACAAATGGAAAAATCTGCTTTCTGGCTACAATTAGAGGGACTGTCAGTGCGCTTTCCTTATTATGATGAGAAGGCAAACATCCAGAGTTCCAAAAAGCCCTCCGAATCAAGTCTCCACTGCAAAGGGCCTGGAATATAAACAAGACCATGTAAATTTTGTTTTGCTTTCCAATTAAATTAAAACTTTAAAATTAAAGAGCTCCATTAAGTGCCCTGGCCTTAGGCTTTTCATTTTTCAGGTAAGCAAAAAGTAGTACAAGTAAGCACTCAAACCATGCCATTACCTTGGGGTGTAGCAGGAATTTCTAAGATGGCAAGGAATAAAACTGCAACACATCTCTAAGACCAATTATCTTCCTTCCTGGCTTATTTGACCCTATCAGGATGTTCACACAAAAGTGTATAACAGACTTGCTGTACATCCTGTACTGAGAGATGACCATGGTGGGATAAAGATGGTGCAAGTCTCCCCAAAATGTGGAACCCCTACAGGCTGGAGTCCCCAAAGCCATGCATGGTGAATTTAACTACACCCTTTTTGCTGCTGGCCAGCAGAGTTCTGCTGATCTTGTTGCTCATTTCACTGCCATCCCTATAATGGTTGACAGAACCAGTTTTCAAAAAATCCTCAGTGGCCCATAAAAGGACATTTGAGGGTTATAGAAGCTGCCAAAGTAGAAGAAAGGTTTTGGATTTTCTTCTTAATTTCATCAAAGTATAACATTAAACTCGGACAGAGAAACGGGGGTCCTTTGAGAAGCAATAAAAAATACATTAATAAACTTAGTGAATGGACTTAAACAGTCAGGCACTAGTGCACACAGCCACTTCAGTACCTGCTATTCTTCTCACCACATCAATGAAATTGTAAATTCAGATTAGGCAGGAGTTCACACCAGAAGTAGATCCAATGTGGGTCTTCACAATCTCTTTGAACTCATGCTTGGGATGCTGGGCAACAATTTTAGTCATTTTACTGAGGACAGGACAGTAACAGTAAATTATGTGTACCATATAGTTAAATGCCCTCATGTCTAATGCTATGTGTACCATGTAGTTCAATGCCCTCAAGTCTAACATGTTCGTTATGGTCATGTACTTTCCAAAGTGATCAAGAGTCCATACATCTTTTATGGGAAATCAACCACTACAGATTGGGAAGTCAGTTTCTTCAAACTTTTCTGTCTGGGAAGTCAGCACAGCAGCTGATATTATTGTACTTAGTATGACATTCTTGGTGAGAAGTAAGAAGCCCCTGGGACTGCAAGACACCTGTTTTCCAAGACAGTCGAAATACTCTGCCAATACGCATTTAAGTAGTTGTATTATATCTTTTGACTAAAGGGGAATCACTGATATGGCCTGCTCAGGTACTAAACATGCCTCTAGAAGGATGTCCTGAGGGATATCAACCAGGGGATTATTCATCTTTCTGCTGTCTGTGTCATAAGAGATTAACAAAAATAGGGTGATCTGATAGGGAGGAAAGCAAACTATATTCCTAATCTTCATTAATATTATGAAATTAAATAACCATAGCTGTTTCAGGTTTTCCCTCTTAATCTAAGGAGAACAACCTGAATTCCTCAAAATCCTACTTTCGATGCCTCCAAAGGGGAGGAACAGTCCTTCCAAGTAACTCATTTGGGAGTGGGAGTTAGAGGCCCATAAACAAATGAGATGCCACATGTGGTTGTGAAGTAGCTGAAAAAATCTAGCTCATTCCTGTACAGAAAGGAAAATAACAGGCTTACATGAAATGTTATGCATCACCTAAAGTGAGGATGGATGCCTGTAGATAAACAACACGAGGTACCCCAATGTTAGCTGAGAAATCTAAATCCTTGAGTTCAAAGGCTGGAATGTCAACAAACATCAGTCAGGTCAGACATACAATGGTTACTACCAGTAAACCATATTCTTAAAGGTGACAAAAGTACTCTCTGAGGTCTGCCTTATGACTATAACCTTCATGAGACAATGGAGTGGTGGAGTTCAACTGAATTAAGTGCCAGTGCTGCATATAAAAACAGGTAACGGGGGTTTCCACTGGGTCTGCTGACACCTAGGCCTGATGCCCTATGCTTGGAACACAGGATCGGAGGAACTTCCACAGGCAGAACTACTGATCCACTGGATGAAAAGGAACAGAATATCTGTGCAGGTGGATTGAGGGAGGTGGCATTTATACCTGAATAGAACACTTTCTATCCAAGATAAAGGGCCCAGCACTCATAACACATTCTGAAACAGCAATTGCACCCAAGGAATCCTTGTTGTGTCCAAGGAGAAGGCATTTGCTTGCCACCCGTTTGGCTTTTTAACCACTTATTTGACTTTAGTTTTGGTCCTGTTCATTCCTCTGTAGACAAGAGTCCATCCTGGTAATCTGATAAAGAACACAGTTTTAGTACTTTTCTAGTACATCACATTGTGGCTGTCCTAACTGCAACAAAAGAGTTATGTTTGGGGCCATGGCAGATAAAAATGGAGTACGTCAGACCTGCTGGTATTCACACCTCTCAACCCGGAAACATCAAAAATCTAGGCAAAGGCCCATGAAAATTATATACAACTGGCCAAAACTTTGGAAGCTGATCAACATAAAACTGCATACATAATTATGTAACCCTGCCCACTCCAATGGGGTTGTGGGATACCAACATTCAAACGCAAATTGAAGACCAGACAAAATATTAAACACAAAATATAACCAGAACTATAGTGTTTTATTTGTATTAACATTTGAACTTGTATAATGCAATTAAATAAAATTAATTGTTGCTACAGTGATATTAAATAACACACTGCCTATCTCTCGAGATATTTGTACTAAAAATAAAAGGGATAAAAAATACTACGGGTATGTAAGGTTAGGCTGGTTAAGAGTCTCACAGATCAATAACTTAGTAAATACCTGTGAACCTATGAACACACACAGTTTTACTTGCCATGAAATGTATTTCATTGGTATTTGTCAGACAATGCATAACATACTGAAAGCTGATTAATGAATCAATGTCCCCGGCACTTGTATTATTTATAACTAAAAAACAATATGACAAGAAGTACATTATTCAGGTTTTTCTGACATTTGAAATCGTAAGACCAATTATTATTTTTAGAAAGATTTTATGTCCCTCTCACATGCACATACACAGAGACACACACACACAAATATAAACATGTGCGCACATGAGTATGTGTGCACGTATACAAAGTATGCACACACATATGAACACGAACACACACACACACACATCAGTACTCTCACACAGACATACGCACAAACACACACTTGTGAATATATGCAAAAAAATAAAAATAAAAATTCACAGACTTCACAGTTACAATCTGGTTCGACTTTATATATACACTATAATTTATTTATTTATTTTATTTTATTTATTTTACATTTGTTGACTGGGCTAGTCTAACTGGATACATGTCCATTTTCAGTAGAGGCCCGGGGAGATAAGCTCCAAAATTAAGCTAATGTAACAGGAGTAAAAAAGAAAACATAAAACTAAAACATTAAATACATTATTGCTGTAGGCTAACACTGTAGAAACTAACATCAAAAGAATCATGTGTACAAGTTTTAGCAATACAGTAGTTCTAGACGCAAATATCTGTGGTTTAGGGTTTGACATTTGACTTGTAGAAGATTAGGGAAGAAATAAAGATTCAAACTAATTAAGTTTGTTCAGAATTTTACACTCATATAACATAGTTGGCATACATGCAAAGCTGAAAATACAAGTTCCTGGGTAAGGTTCCAATGTATGTACCATGGGGAGGTTCACAGAAAACAGAAGACTAGAAAATTAGAGTAAAGGAGTTTTAGTAATCCCACTAGGTGGTTGTGGGAAGGGGGGGAACAGTAATACTGTACAGCTAGTGTTAATCCGGGTTGATGCATGGGCATAGCCATTGTGTTTTAAGGAGTAATTTTAGTTGATACTTGAAGAGTGGTTATAGCTTAAGTTTTCTGCAACAGCACAAGTCTGACTTCTTTATACACACATATGCATAAATATTCATCATCTTTGTTTCATTTTATATAAGGAAATCCTTCTACTAAACCATACATCTGCTATGAAGATCAGTTTTATCTGGGATTAATACAAAGACTTTTCTCATTTGCATGCAAAGATGATATTTTACAAGATCTCACTGATCTTTTGATATCTTTTCCAGAGATAAACTCGATTATATTTGCTTTCGGCTATTTTCCCCATTATAAGATAAAGCTAAGTACAAATGATTAGTTTTCCATTAATGCCATGCTGTGAAAAAGAACTGTAGGTTGTTTCTCTTTTGCTCTCTCTCTCTATCTTTACAGTTGCATTACATTAACACATTTAGCTCACATCTTCTCCTCTGTATCTACCTACACACCATAGTGTTTTAATTAGTACACATTAAGCAAAAGGTACAAATCACTACATCTGGATACAGATATAACTACCGTCTTTCCTGTATGTTCAAATCAACATAAATATGATTACTATGCAATATACAAAAAGCTGCTAGACATTTGTACAGTTTCCCTGATTCCTTGCATTTTGTTTTTTGTAAGAATAAGATAAAAGCCCATCTGTGTTTCTGTGCTTATTCATATTTTAATAAATTTTTTCTTACTTACCATGAAGAGAAAATACATTTCTTTATCCTGATTCCTGTGACCTGCAAGTGTGTGGACAGTGGACACGGGAGAGGGACGTGTGGTGTGGTGTCAGTCTCTCAGTCACACTGTTTTCTTCCTGAAACAAATCCTTCCTGACAAGAGTTTCGCATTCACGGAATGAGGGAATCTCAGCTTCGCTTATCCAAACCAGACATTTTTGCTATACTCTTGAGGTGATGACGTGACATCAACTCGTTGGGTTGTTACAACGTACTCTGTCTTTGGCCGTCTCAAGTTGTGCCTGGGCCTGCGAGTATAAATAACAAGCTCCCTGACAGGCAGTAAGGGGTCTCACGAATCTGACATCATCACACATGCCCCTGTACACATTAACTAAAAATTGTAAATAAATAAAAAAAATCGTGATTTGGCTACTCAAGAGTTCGTGGCACCCCATTATTTTAGCCTCAATACCGGAAACTTCCGAGGAATTCGGTATGGTTGAGATGTATGTATGGTATTTACTAACTGCAAGTACACATAATGGTGGTATACAAAGTCAGATATACCAAACCAAAGACAACAAATCACAATAATGAGAGAAAATGAACCCCAAAACTACCAAGGTTATCAATTGTGTTATTTGAACATAGACACTTTCCTGGAATGCTCCATGTGATAACTAGTGAAAACTACTTAATAAAGGTATTAAAACAGTTGAGTGAACATAATTTCATGTGAACTTAAAAATAAAGGTGGCAATGGACATTCAAACACGGAAGAGATTGTTTGTGTTGTGGAAGCTGGGTATTTTGTCCAAGAACTAGCTTGTCAGCCAGAATTGATTTGTCACGACCAATTATCAGTGGTTGCCACCCAGAAGAAGTAAGATGGTTAACAGCTTGGAGGCAATACAAACCAAATTAAGGAAACTGGTGGGGAAGGTTGATGTTTACATGAAAAGAATGTGGGTTGCTGTCATTGAGGATGCCAAATATCTTTACGATCAACGGGCAACAGGGAAGTAATTCCAAGGAAACTCAAAACTCTATCAGCAGTACTGTTTGAAGGCAGATACTCTCCCGGAATGCTCTCTTTGTTTAATAAAGGTATTATAAATAGCTGAATTGATCATGCTTCATGAGAACTGAGAGACAAGGTGTCTCTGAATGGTCAGAGGTAGAAGAGATGGACTATGCTGTGGAAGTTGAGTACTTAAAGAATGACCTTGACATCCAGAACTGAATTGCCATGATGCTCAATGTTATTATGCCCCAATATGATGGCTAGGGATACATTAAATAGGGCTACTCTAGAGAGACAAATGGTTGTCGCACCCCAATATGGGGTGAATAATCTGTACCTTGTGCGCCTTTTTTGTATTAAGTGTTGGAAAACATAGCTGTTTAAGGTGATTTACCATTTCTTGTACAGCAACCTTTCTACTCCAGTTTAAACAAGTCAAGATATTTTCATTAGGCAAGGTGTGCATAGCTTATAAAGCTGTTTCAATGTTAAATGAGAATGAAGTATATGAATTGCTCACAGAAAGAAAAGGCAATGTTAGATTGTTTTAGCTTTACTTGACTACAAGTTATAATAGCACTTAGTAAAGTTGAGTCATGATCACATAGAGGCACTGAGCCCATGATGAAAAAACATGTACTAGAAATAGAGAACATTTTACAATCTTTTTGGGATGACATATGTCATCTTTTTTTTGTAGGAGCAACAATATTAATGGTGCAATAAATGTGGGGTTCTAAATACCCCCAAAAAAGACAAACTTGGAGATTCAATAAACTCCATGTAGGCTTACGGCGAAGCCTACATGGAGTTTACATGTGCATGGTGAGCAGCAGTGCTAACTGCATATGCATGTTTAAATGAAAACAAGCACGGTTTAGTGGCAAGTAACAGTGTTGCTGGCCAGGAAACCATGTAAAACAACATAGACAGCAGCAGACATGTACACCTGTTTACCTAGAGGCAAACTAGGTCTGCATGAAATGATTACCATTATTAAAGAAAGCAATGTACATAATTTCAACACATTACATGCATACAGTGCAGAGTATTGTGGAAACCCGTTTCAGGCAGAATGAGCAAAAGCTGTGTAAATGATCAGTAAGGGTACATAGACTGCATTATAAATAGTCAGGGGAAGTGTGTGTATTGACTAGGAACACACAGATGAATTGTAGGAATGAACCCAGTGAAAAACATGGTAATATACAGCAGATGACGGCATGTCAGTGAAGACAGCTGTAGCATGAACACTAACCACATATCAACATGATACAATATGGAGTGTACAATGAATATACATGCAGAATGCACTGTCACTCAGGATGATGCCACAATATAAACAAGAAATGACTGATATCAACAAACGGCTTAGCTTCTATCCAGGGGGATCCAGTATCTCTCAGCCTGGAATGAGATAGCCAACAGACAACACTGTCTTACTAGAGATGGCCTGTGCTTCTAGGTTGTCAAATACTGGCAAAAGTGCTTGGAGGCAAACTCAAGGTTCTGCTGCATAATGCTAGGAGTCTAAACATGAAGCTGCACTGGAGGAAATTGCCAACCTGCTTGCTGACAGATTTGGTGTAAACTTCAGCCCCCTGGACCCACAGGCCATACTCCAGAGCATACCGGACAACAGTCCTCTGCCAAGAATTTCTAGAGATCAGATCATACCTGCTTAAAACACGTCCTCAGAAGTACCAGATAACATCAGAGGTTGCTTACTAAGCAATCTAAAACAGAACCTAGCAGACGCACTTAGCGTCCTCTTTAACCATAGCCTGAGAACTGCCTTTGTTCCAGCAGGGTGGAAAACAGCAATAGTAATAGGTTCATACTAGGCTATCTGCCCTAGGGCATTTATAAGCCTAGCCAGAGTGTGTTTGGCTTTCGCCTCCCATTTTAAATGAATTTTGCTATGTCCTTTTTCAAGGTTAGTATACTGTGCCTCTGTCTAACAGTGACACAGAAGTGATACCGGGGGTAAACCTACGATCTCCCATCCACTCATCAAGATTCCTCTTGAAGAGAGTCAATGAGGGACTCTGCCTAAGCTGGACTGGGATTTTATTCCAGAGTAAAGGGAGCCTCTGGGTTATTAATCTGTCCCTCCAGCATGTCCTATTTCAGTGCTGAGGTTCAAGTCTCTCGAGCGCGTAGCTCGATGGGATTTGGATTTTCTGAGGTGCAGCAGGTCCATTAATTCCAGGTTGGACATGGCTTTATACGTCAGGCACAGATCGCCTCTGAGCAGGCGGTATGCCACTGAGTAGAGCTGGAGTTTCTTTAAACAGGCAGCATATGGCATCTGTTTGAGCCCTTTGATCCTCTTGGTGAGGTACTTTTGGGGTCTTTCCAGTTGCTGCAGGTGTCTGGTAAGGTACATCCCAAAAGGGGCATTGTACTCAATTATGGGCCTGATGAGGGATGAGTAAAGAGGCACGATGACCTCTCCTGATCTAGATGTGAATCCCTTCATGATTAGGTGGGCTATATAAAATGTTTTTCTAACCACTTTGGCCACGTGGTTTTCAAATGAGAGATTGCTATCAACTTGGGTCCCCAGGTCCCTACTTACTTCTTCCATACTTAATGGATTACCACCTATGTGGTAATTTGTGGGCACTTTGTTTTTGCCAAAGGGGATGACTATACACATTTTGGCGTTTAGCTTGAGGCCATGGCTCTGGCACCAGTTGTCTGTTTCTATGAGGCCCTTTTGTAGGATGCCTGTGTCAGCTGGAGTCTCGATTATGGCACCTAGTTTGCAATCATCTGCGAACTTGGTCAGCCACAGTCCTTCCGTGTTGGCCTGTACCTCCGAGAAATATATACTGAATAAGAGAGGTCCCAGGACTGAGTCTTGTGGGATGCCACATGTAACTGGTTTGGAGTCTGACATGGCTCCAGCAATTCTAACCATGTGGGTTCTGTCCTCGAGCCAGTTTGCAACCCATCTAGTGACATAGGGGTTTATATTTAAGCTGGTGAGCTTATCTATAATGCCCGAGTGGGGTATTGTATCGAAGGCTTTTGCGAGGTCCAGGTAGGCTGTGTGGACCACCTTCCCCTCGTCAATGGCCTTGGTGACTGTTTCAAAGAAATCGACCAGGTTTAAGAGGCAGGATCTGCCCTTAAAGCCGAACTGGGTAGGATCCAGTGTCTGTAGGTCCCCAATATCTTTATTTATGAGGTCCATGATGATCCTTTCCATAACTTTGCAGACCAAGCAAGTCAGGCTTATGGGGCGATAGTTTCCAGGATCCATTGAGGCACCACCTTTGTGGAGAGGGACCACTGTTGCTGTACGCCACTCTTTGGGTACATATCCTGTAGTAAGGCTGAGATTGAACAGTAGTTTTATGTTTGGGTTTAGCTCTTCTTGGAGTTCATGTAGGACGCAGCCCGGGACACCGTCTGGTCTCCATTGATGCTGTGTTTTTTTGCTTTGGAGAGGGCGGCTCTTACCTGAGCATCTGAGATGTCAGGGGGACAGCACTCTGCTGGGATAGATATTTGCCCTTTTGGTGTGTGTGTGGGGGGGGGGGAGTTTGCACTGAACCTGTCAGCTAGGATGTTGGCAATGCCTGTGGGTTTGGTATATTTTTTGTCATTTTGGACTAATTCTGAGCATATCTGGGAATTCCCACCCAGGTTCCTAACATAACTAAAGAAAGCCTTGTGATTATCCTTAGTGTCCTGTGCAATTTTTGGGCCGTATTTTCCACTGGCCCGGGGGCTTTGAAGGATTCCGCCTCGGTTTTGAGGAGTGTGAAATTTGCTTTAGAGAAGTTTTTCACTGAGGTTTTCTGGGCAGGGGGTGGGGTTGGGATGTGAATATCCAGTGAGATTAGTTTATGGTCTGATCTTACCAGTGAGGGATACACTTCTGGTCTGGAGCATAGAGCCCCCATGTTGGTGATGATCAGGTCCAGTATGTTTTCCCCTCTTGTGGGAGTGGTAACAAGTTGTTCCATAGCATTTGAGTTTATAAATTCTAGGAATCTTTGGGCTAGGGTGTTGGAGCTAGAGTAATGCTCCCAGTCTATGTTTGGGTAGTTGAAGTCGCCCAATATAATGGTGTTTGGAGAGACCTTCATATTTTCCAGTGTTCTCAGGAAGGCCGAGTGGGGTTCCTGGGTTTGGGAGGGTGGTCTGTAGCAGGCTATAAACTGGAAGGCAGTTTTACCCACTGTTAGTTGCACATGGATAGTCTCTGATGCTTCGTGCTGTGCCACCAACCTGGAGGTGTGGGCATCTTTGACGAATATTGATACTCCCCCTCATTTTGTGGTTCGGTCCAAGTTTTGGGGCCGAAAAGCATGGTATGAGGTATAACCTGGTAGTGCTGGGGTGTTCTCGGGAGCCTTGAACCAGGTTTCTGTTACTGCACAGATATCAATGTTCTCCATGCTAATCCCCTTACACAAAAGGGGGGGGGCACCAGCTTGACCCTGGGAATTCTAGAGTCATAAGTCTAAACAGTCTCATTGAAAAGAATCATCATGGACATTATCAACAAGGACAAAGGTGACCTTCGAACTCTTAGACCCAAACCAATTTGGCTTTGATAGGGGCAGATTATGCTTATTAAGCCAAGAAGATTTATTCAAGAAAGTCACCAAATACCTGGATGAAAGTAAGACAATGCATACCACCTATGTTGACCTGGCCAAGTCTTTTGACACAATCCTTGAGAAACTCTCCCAGCTGGAGATTAACCCATACATTAGTAGATGTATAGTCAATTGGCTCTCTGACAGAATGCAAACTGTCAAAGTTGGTGACTCAGCCTCTATCAGAGAGCTGTCACCAGTGGCATACCACTGGGGCCTTTACTGTTCAGAATCTATTTATTTAGAAGTGCAGGCTACAGTAGACTTCCTTTGGCTTAAACTTTTTGCTGATGCTTGCAAATTGGGTGCAATCACATAGTCCACCAAAGATGTTAACATATTACCGGAGGGGCTAACACAGACAAATGGTTGGTACCAAAACCACGGTCTACAACCAAATGCAAAAAAGTGTCATTATTATTGCCTTGACAAAGTGGAATTTCTTGATAATTGCTGTATTGACACCACCCCAACCCAGTGGTGCGAGACCTGGGAACACAGGTAGATTGCAGTCTGAACTTCAAATACTAATTTTCCATAGCAGTAAGGAAAGTCTTCTACATTGTGCACCCTGTAAGCAAGGGCATCACACATCCAAGTTTGAGGATGTTATGACAGCATTGTATTCGACCCTCAGCAGAACATTAGTAGAATACAATGCTACCTATTGCATGTACCTCACAAGACAGCTGCAGAGACCACAGGGGTTGCTCATCAAGAGAATACAAGGCCTCCAAACCATGCCATGAGAGTCAGTTGCTCTAGGGATGTTAAACTAGCCTGTGACATTAACATGCTAGAGACAAAGATACATCTCCCAGAGACTGCCAATCCTTGGGAATAAACTTCCAAATCATGTGAAGCAGAGCTCTTCAGGAGGGCAACCTAGACACATTGATGGGAGACTGCAAATTCACCCCAGGGGTGGCACCCATGTCCCCTCTGGACAGGGGTAGTCTGTATTGACCACAGACTCACTCTTAAGAATTACATCCACCTAATAAGGACAATTGGGGCTACTTGGGATGAACATGGCTAGAGTTGTAAGGGCTGTAGGACTGCTAGCCTAGTAACCTCCTATGAATTTATGTCAATATTTCTCAGGGGGCATATTATACAACTATTATAGAAGGAGCATGCAAAGTAATGGCAGCAATGGACATCAACACATTAGCTCACATCAGACTGTAATACCCTCCCGTAGCCATACTGTACATCCATACCTTAATATAGCATTATGTCAGTGACAGCAACACTGACATGTCAAGTGATCAGAGTCACAGAGCACTATTAGACTGATGGCCAACATCACATCAAATCCTAGCCATTATTATACAATGAAAGTAAAAATGCCTATATGCATATTATGCAAGATAGCAAGACTACTGTATGTATATGTACATTTGTTGGATTGCATTGCATTCTGCCACTGTCCATATGGGACATGTGTGTGACACCATGGCAGAATAAACAATCACACATCCAGTTGTCTGGGAATGACTTGCACAGACTCATGGAAGGACTATGCTTCATGATGTGTGCATGCATATTTGACATGACATGAGGACATCCTGCACTCCCTTTTTTAATTTCTCCAAACTTTTTGGGTTTCTAATACTGTGACAGGAATGGACCCCATTTCCAAGTGAAAGTACGATTAATGAAATTAGTATTGTTTCACTCTTTGATGTCAACCAGTAATGCTCTTCGCAGCACCCACGATGTGCCCAGTAATGACTACTCCTCCTGCAATTCATACGGAGTTGCATGTATTGGTTGTTGTGTCTTTCGGCTTTTTCCCAGTTAGGGGTCGCCCCAGTGGAACTCCGGTCCGTTAATGATTGGCAGTAGATTTTTACGTGCCGAGTTGCCGGCCCTGACGCACAACCTTCAACAAAGGTACACCCGTTCATGCATGTCTCCACAAAGGCGCTCTAGCTGAGAATCGAACAGGACAACGGTTACATGTATTGGTAATATATCTAAATATGATTGTACACTCTTATAAGACCAGTTTCTCCTACTACTATTGGAAGTATCTGGGTATCTTTCTTCCACATTGCTCTTGCTTCTGCCTGCAAGTCCTGATATTTTATGACTTTGTGTCTCTCTTTATGCAGGACACTGTAGTCACTGGGGGTGGCGATTTTGATGATCAATGCTACTTTTGTTTTCTTTTCCTAAACCACTATATCTGGTTTTCTATCATCTATCTTTTGAACTGTTGGCAATGATGATCCCATGTGACGTAGACTTCATCACCATTTTCTACGATGCTTTGTGACTCATATTGCCAGTGTTTTTCAGTCACTTCAATACCATAATGTTTGCACAATCCCTAGTGCAACAGACTCGCCACATTTTTATGCCTTTCAGTATACAGTCCTTCTGCCATTATTATGTTGCAACCAGCAACAAGGTGTGCAGCTGTTTCTAATTCTGTTTTACAAAACCTACATTTCTCCGTTTCTCCCACATGTTCAATGGACTTTGTAAACCAACGTGTACACATACCCCACTATCTTGGGCCGCCAATATTAATCTTTCATCTCTTGGTTTAAATTTGCCTCTCCTTAACCATTTCTGCATTCGTTCCTGATCAACATGAGGTTGTTCCAGGAGTTTTCTATACTTGCAACAATATTTATGGTTTTTCCACACTTCTTGCCTTCTCATCTAGTCCTATACCTTAATTTTTCTTTTGTTTTTTGGCACATTCAGTTGCTGTCTGATTTTTATCTCCTTGTGGTTTGATTTCCATTACTGCTTGATGCAGACATGCTTCTGCTAGCTGAAGCAGGGAAGTCATCTTAGATTTATTCTTCTCAAGTTTCAAAACTTTCACTACGTTTGAGTCTTGTGAGGTCAGCAGATATGTGTGGAGTCTCACAATTGCAGAGCTATACAGTTTCAAGGAGGGCCATCCCTCCTTCAGATCGGGGAATATATAATCTTAGTATGCACTGATTTTTATAAATCATTTGGTGAGCATGAAATATCCTTCTTGTTTTCCTATCTAATCTATCCAACATGTTTTGGGGCCAGTCAATGACTCCAAAACTGCAAGTTAGTACAGGAAGAGCAAATTAGTTTATAGCTTGGATTTTGTTCCTGGATGTCAACGCTGTTTTCAGGATTAATTTAAGTCTTCTAAAGTACTCCTTACTACGTTTTAATCACATTTGTTCATGTTTTATTGTTGATCCTTCATCAATTCCCAAATATTTATACACTCCCTCTTGGTCAAGTTCTTTTACATCTCATTCTTGTCCCACACTGACGTTTTCTTGGTGCTGCAGTTTTCCTGCTTTAAAGGTTGCTTTTGCACATTTATCAAGACCAAATGACATTCTTATATCATCTGAAAAACTTGCAGTGGTGCTTTCAGTTCCTCATCTGCTGAGCTATAAAATTTCAAATCATCAACAAAGAGAAGATGAGAAGTCTTTGCACTTTGTTTTTCTAAGAGCCAAATTGCAGCCATGACCTAAGCTGTTAAGTAGACAGCCTAATGGATTAAGGGCAAGGCAGGGGTGACAGACAATCACCCTGGAATATCCCGTTTTGGATTTTTATCCCTGGAATAAAAAGTTGTCCTTTATCATGGCTTAATTGCAAAGTGGTCTGCCACTGTTTCATGGTCACTGTAATGTAGTCGATCAGTGTAGGGTATATCTTATACATTTTTATGCACTCTTATCCATGAATGTGGGATACTATCAAACACTTTTTTGTAGTCAATCCATGCCATGGTTAAATTATTCCCCTTTGTACACTTTTCCACTATGACTAACAAAAAATGATTCTTTGTTCCGTATGACTTTCTTTTATTGCCCTTTTGTTCTATTGCCATAATGGAGTTGAGTTTTCTTCTAAATGACTATAAACTCTGTCAGCATCAATTCCAGTGTATAGTTTATATGTCGCCAGAAGGCAAGTTATTGGTCTATAATTTTTAGGGTAGCTTGCAGGTTTACTCTTAAGTAGGAGCATTGTTTTTCCTGTTGTTAGCCAGGTTGGTGTCTGTTTGGGGTGTGCATATCAATAATTCTTACTCATGGCTAAATCTTCATGCAAAGATGTTAATACTTTTAACCAGAAGTTAAGTACTGCATCTGGGCCTGGGGTAACTTCTTATTCTTTTTACTTCTTCTACCCGTTTAGCATCTTTGTTATGTTCCACAGGATCTTCATAGATACTTCGCCAAAATGTATCTATTTCTTCTTATTTTGGTGTTTTTTCAGTTCCTTTTACCCGATTTCCCAATTCTCTATAAAACTTGTTTGGGTCATCAATAAATTGCTTATTTTGTACCTTTCCTTTATATCTGTCTATATATCTTCTAAGTTTTTCCAACTGTACTGAGATTTTTAGTTTATTATTTGTGACAATGCATGATACATCCTGATCTGTTCTAATAATGTGCATTGCTTTTATCACGTCTTGAGTATTTTTGTTGATCTGTTCCCTCTTCTATAATCTAATAGTGACAATTCTTGTCTTAGTTGCGTTATAGTTTTCTCTTTTCAATACTTCCATAATGGCATTCAATTTCTCCCCTTTCTCTCCCTTACTACCCTGTGTTCTTGTGATAGAACTTTATCAGTTATTAATTTAGCTGCACAGTAACATATCTTGTTTACTTCTGTTATATCGCATGAATCTCTATGGACATTCCCAATTACTGTGTTCATTTGTTTTATCAAACTTTTTCAGTTTTATTGACCTTCTGCAGTCTATTTCTTTCATTGATCTTAATATGTTCATCTCTATTAAGTCAGGCAACTCTTCTCTTAGCTTGGTTTCCTCTAAACTGAGGGCACATTTTTTCCATTTCCTGCAGGCATTCTATAGAAAGTTCTATTGCATCTTCCAGTGGCACATTCTCTTCGATTTCATCCTGTGCCATCCATTGCTCTGTCACATGAGAACTCACTGGCCTATCACTCCTCAACATTAACTGCGTCAAGAGTTTCCACAGTTTCCTGTTCCTTCCTTTGCTGTCCAGCTTCAAGTGAATGTTTATACTGGTGTTCTGTGGAGGGCTCCAAAATATCTTTGTATGGCACCTGACCAATTGCTTCCCATTCCACTGGTTTCCCCTTAATTTGGAGTTCCATTGCTCTGTCCTGTTGTGCTTTCTGAATTAGATTTTCTACACTGAATCCTTCACATTGGAGGTACGTCATGACCTCAGTTTCTATTTCTTTAACTTCTCCATTATGGATCTCCTTTTCTACTTTTGCTCTTTGTTTTCTTATTTTTTGTATTGTAAAGTTTTCCATGTCCGTATTCCTTTGCCTGCACTTCTCTTCAAATATCTTTGGTGCTGTTCTTTTTGTGTCGATTAGTTTTGCTTTCTCCTTTGCATAGATATTACACCATATTAAATCTCTTTTTCTTTCTCCTTTGCATAGATATTACACCATATTAAATCTCTTTTTCTTTCCCATGTCCATATTTCTTCTTCAGATGTCTCCCGATCTTTCTGTTTCTCCTTACTTTGGGGACTTGTTCCATCATGCTGTGATGTAACCTGTGTTAGACTTTCTACATCAAATCCTTCACTTTGTAGGCATTCCATAACTTCAACTTCTATTTTTTAATTTCTACTTTACTAATCTTCTTTTCTACATTCTCTCTTTGTGATTTTTTTTTATTGTGAAATTTTCTATAGCTGGATATTTGCCTGTATTGCTCTTCGAATATCTTTGGGCTGCCTTCTTTATGTTGATTAATTTGGCATTCACCTTTGCATAAATATTGCATGACATCAAATCGCTCTCTTTCCCATGTCCATATTTCTTTTTTATACTTTTCAAAAAATCTAGGTTTTGTTTACAGTTTTGTACTTCTTCAGATGCTTCTTCTTCAAACAGATCAAAGTTTTTTGATCCACAAACTGTTTTTCAAAAATATGTTGTATTAATGATCACAAATCTTTATTTGAAGTGTCTGACAGTTTCTTGCAGAATTTTTCTTTCCTCTAACTCATCTCTTAATCTTTTTGTATATCTTATGTCTGGAAATTCTGGGCTTTTTGCATAATAGTAACAATACATAATTTCTTTCTTATCCTCAAAAGGTCACTATTGTCTTTATGGCTCTTATTTGGTCTATCAGTTTTTGTGATTGTTGTGGACTGCTACTTCCTTCTACAACAGGGAGGCCATCCTCCCCCTTGGCCTGGCCCCATTGTAGGAAAGTTTCTGTATTTTGAGAATTCTACACTGTCATTTTTTCCAGTCCTGGCACCAGTGCGCCTACCAGGATTGGGCACTTTTTTATCCTGGGTCTTATGCACCCAGCTATCTCTTAATTTTTGACCTACTTCTGTCCATGATATATACTATATAAATACTGTCTATATATCACTGTCACCTTGGTGAGAATTTGTAGAAAACAGGGTCCACCTCGTCAAGGTACTCACCAAGACTTGAGGATGAATTCAATTTCAGCACTACTATTCTCCTTTACTTGCTGACCTTTTATCTTTCCATTCAGATTCCTTCACCTCTTCATTCGGACTTCCCTGCAGGAAGAATGTCATGCGGGAAGAGAACAAAGGAGAATGTGTGGGGATAATTATATGGTAACCCAAGTGCTAGTCAAATTAAAAGCTATTCCAAAGATCACACAATTGCCATAATATACCAACAACCAAACACACAGCAGTACACTGGGCCTGAAATTAACATTACACCTGTGCAGGCATAAAATATGAATGTAATGCAATGTCACAGTAGCAACACCACCTATGTCTGACTGTAACACTGCAGTTTATGAAGCATGATAGAATCATTGTATGCTGAGTAGAACATGTTGTAAGCACTGTAGGGCATGGATATGCAATCACATTCTTGTGTAAAATTGTCTCATAAGTGATAGTTGTCCATAGAGACACGCAAGTAGCTTGCTGTCAGAATAGTACACCTATGTATGTAGTTAAATTAGATTGCAAATACAGTAGTCAATGTCATTTCCACAGCATAGGTTTGTCTTGAATACTGTCAGAGTGCATGTTACACAGGATGGTAATCACTGAATCACTGTATGCTACAGCAAGATGTTTGAAGGAGTACTGGACATACCTGCGAACTTGGACTCTCGTATCGTTCTAAAACCAACTATTTACAAATCACAGTACTTAACACAAGTGCTAGAGCACAATTCTAGCTTTCATAGTGTCAGAAAGTAATTTACAGCTGATGACATCAGTAGAGTCTGGTGAAAGGAAGATGGTAATAGCAGTATCCCACATGCTGGTGTAAAATTCTCTTTCTAATGTGAAGTAGGTGCACAAATACACACACACACACACACACACACACACACACACACCCCAGATGAATGAGATGTGGAAAGAAACCCTTCCCAAGTACACAGATTAGAGACCTCTGTATTTAACACAAGCGCCACAGCACAAGTCTGACTTTTACAAGGTTGCAGGACAATTTATAGTGGATGACGTCATCACTGGATGTTTGAAAGAAGATGATGGGTAGCCTGAAAGAAATGGATGTGTAGGCATGTCCAACTGTCAAAATATTGGTACTCCATGGGATTTTAGTGATGACTGCAGGATACACAGTTATGCTCTTCTGACTAGACAGACAGACAGACACACACACACACACACACACACACACACACACACACACACACACACACACACAATCAGTTGACTGCAGTGAGATTAGAACCCCTACCCAAGTATACAGACTAGATAACTCAGTACTTAAATGCAAGCACCATGGCACAAGTCTGACTTTTACGAGGCTGCAGGACAATTTATAGTGGATGACACCATAAACTGGATGGTTGAGAGAAGATGCTGGGAGGCCTGAATGAAAGAGACAGCTAACCATGTACAACTGTCAAGATATTAAAGATATGTATGTTACCAGATTGATGAGTGTGCAAAGTGTATCATTTGCTGTTCTGTTTCCAATGTGCTGGTATACCTTAAATAGACAATGTTGCAAACTATATGCACCAGCTGTCCAAATTACTACAATTATTGGAAAATCTGAATGTGTATTGTCAGTATAAAGATGTGCATGGTATACAATAATGCATTTTTTTATTTCTGTAGTGTAGTTGATACACTTGTGAACAAACACAGAGAGAGCAAGTTTCAAGTGCATTGGCTGCAAGTAACAGATGGCTACAGTGTAAATCTGTGTACTTTAAAAAGTGCCTTCCCTTTGTGTTTTACATGTACATTCACGGGATGAAAACTAAATGGACAGTAAACATAAGTAATAAATACTGCTGTGCACTTTCCATAGCGCACCACCAAGCAGCTGGTTTCCACGATCAATGGCAAAGCATTTGCACATGTGAGATATACATTTCTACTGCTTTCCCTGTTTGTGCGTAGTTAAGTAGCGAGCAAACACTAGTCTCAGTCCTAAAATTGAGTTCTAAGTACTGAGTGTATGAAACACACCTGCTGCTTAGCTGACTCTGGCAGCAGGTGTAAATGTATTGGCACATTTGTTTGGGAGCCCAGATGATATAAAGTTCGAATCCAGGTGTATGTAATATTTAAGTATTTATAATGGAATGACAGACTTATTTATTCTACATTCACCATGTGTTACCTTTGCATAGCTTGTTTAAGTATATTGCATGGAGGTAACCTCACCAGTGAAGAGCCATTCACCGTCGCTTGGCATTGGTGAGCAATGTGCCAAACTCCGCACAGAGAGGCCAAAAGGTTAAGGGCTTCACTGCTTTTTTTGTACTTGTGAGCATGTTGTCTGTGGTTCTATTTTTTGACCAGATTAAAGGTGTTAAAATGGGATACATAGGAAAGTGGTGAAATGGGGGGAAAGCAATATGGGAATGTGCAGGAGTGAGGTGAGGTAAGAAAGAACCATAGCTATCTACTTCTTCAACAGTGTAACATGAAAATATCTACAGAATATTGGCTGAATTTGGACTTTCACCGCAACAAAGAGGGGCGATAATGCCGCAATCATGTTGTACAGCCAACTGGACCAAATCAGGTGCGCTAAAAAGACGTGTGCGAAGTGAAGGGCTATGTATGGGATGAAATTTTTTTGGTGGGACATGTACCCATTTTTATTTTTACTTCAGTAAGAGAGGAATGGGATATAGGTATTTCTGGGCAAACCTCTCAACCTCTGAGAGCAAGAAATCTGGACAAAGCCATAAATAAAAGTGGGACAAAGTCCCAAAAGTAGGGACAATTTTTAAATATTGCTCTTAGTAGGAAGTTGATAGAATAACAGGTTTTGCATTAGCATGCATTTTCTGAAAGGTATGAAGTCTGAAACTCAAATGTCTTTCATTATTTTCTAACTTCAGTCTTTAATGATTTGCCACGAATTTGCCAGGAAACCTTGATTTTATGAAAAACTGACTAAAAATATGATGCAAAAATCTGGACATTCTGTGACATCTGCATAGTTGAAAGGTATGTTTCTGGGTCAGGTAAGTAGGGTGGGAGAGGAAGCAGATGCAAACAAAGAAGACAGGGACAGTGAGAGACATGACAGGTTGGGGGACACCATGAATGGTGCTAGGGAGGGGACAACAGATGCCCGTGCCAGTCAAACATGGGAAAAGTGAGAATCTAGTCCTCACCCACAGGACTGTCATCACTGCCCCTTAGTCCGCTGGCTGTTGGAGTGCTTGATGTCTTCTCTTACAGACCGTAAGGGAGAGCAGCCACTCCCATCAGGCACAGGCATGCACCAATGGTGCTGTGCAGGACCCTACGCACCAATCCTGGCATCTCCTGGCAGATGATAAAATCCCCAGCTCTGCAACTACTCCCGGAAGGTACCACAGCACCAGCTACTGGGGCAGTGCTACCTGAGGGTGCAGGTAGTGCAGTGGGCAGAGGATCCATTCTGCCAGGTTGGCTCCTAAATGTGCTGGGAATCAGTGCCAGAGCCAGTGGAGTGGGGGCAGGCTGAGCCACTGGGATTGGCCTGCATCCCTGTGCTGTAAAGCATTTTGTGATTTGTCAGAGATGGATGACATGAAAACATTTTGACGATACATAGAAAGAAAAAAAAAAGCAAGAGATAGTTGATGGGAGAAGAAAAAAACAGACAAATGTAGTACTATTATATGCGACAAAATGCAATATCACAATAATAAAGAATTTTATCTTAAGTATACTTAAATGTAAAAGTTAACAACTCAAAGTAATCCTTGCAATGTGCATACATTGCACATATGCTTGGTCCAATTAGATAAAGTTATCAGCAGGGATTTATGCCACTTGTGTAGAAACTGATTTATGTAATTACTTTTAATATATTTTACTATTTTCTACTTGTTAACCGTGGTATTTGAACCCAAAAACTTGACTACAGTCTTAGACTTGATTGCTACAGTTGGCTTGTGCTACAGACTAAAGCATGAATGTTTGCTTTTACAGTTAGGATATGCATACTTACTTTGCTACAACTGTACAGAAAAGAAATGTATTATGGCTTTTAAATTTTCTTTCGTGCTGCATACATACCCCTTGCTTCCCTCAGTCTCACTATACACTCAACATGGGCCTCTCTATTTGTCATAATCTCTGCATTAGTTGTGGAATGAAGAGAACAAAAGAACAGCATTATGCATACCAGTCTTGCCTATATGCACCTTTCTACCATCAATTTTCTTTAGCCGTATACTTGCATAACAGAGGGATGTTACCAGTCCTGAAATCATCCAGACAATGTATCACTTTTGTGCTTTTTCAGGTCATTTAAGTGATGGCTACACTGTTCTCCAGTACGTGGAATACCAGTTGCACTGAAGACAGCCTTGGATAGAGTATTCCAAGCCTCAGACATGTACTGGGAGCTGGTACTGTCTCCCTGCAAAAGCCTCTGGCTGTGATAAGAAGATTCTGGACTCTGACACACCATCTCTGTGCCCTAAATTGGGCACCTTTCCTTCTACCACCAGACATGTCTAACCAGAGAGAACAGCAATAGCTAAGAGTGATTTCCTGCCAATGTGTGTTATGTTTACTGGTACTGCACAAACCCGAACAAAGATGCCAACCACATTTGCATGACACTAAGCGAAGAGAACAGTGCCACACAGGAAAGCAGTTTTGGAAATCAGAAGGTTCATCTGACAGTTCGAATTAGCTTGAGGGTTGTTTGCTTTTGTAATGGATAGCTGGTTTACTGTACAAAGGGCATAAACTTTATGACCTGACATTTTTTATGTGGCTTTACACACAGATACAATTAATTTTTACAATGTGGGATTCATAGTTATAAATAAGGGACAAAATATTTTCTTCCACACTGGTGATTTTTCATCCTTGCCACAGAAGACATGCTTCTCAGACATACTTATTATTTACATACAAATACACATGACAGACTGAGGAGTTAACCATGTATGTGTGTGACTTGGCAAGGTCCAGGTTTATACATCCCTGTGTTTATAACTACTAAAGACCATCCAAGGTCAGACAACACAATTATAATTTGAGAAACATATTAGTATACCCTCACTCACACAAATAATTTATGTAAGTTTAATACAATTGAGTGTACAATAAAATTGGGAGTGTGTAATATTTTTTTCATGTGAATTTTGACAAAGTAAAATGGAACAACAGTAAAAATATTTGGAATTTGATGTATTAGAACTCAGGACCATCTGC
This sequence comes from Protopterus annectens, assembly GCF_019279795.1. NCBI lineage: Eukaryota > Metazoa > Chordata > Ceratodontiformes > Protopteridae > Protopterus > Protopterus annectens. The sequence continues at coordinate 747,856,653 of NC_056751.1, forward strand.
ATTATTACCCTGTACTTACACCTGCTGCCACAGAAATGTATGTTTTTCTATTCATTATTAATGTGTGTGTGTTAACTGCTGTGAAACGCTACTTAGTGTGTTTGCGCGGTGCCCAACATACTTGACTGAATGTATCCGTTTCGAAATAGTCTACTGTCTGCTTTCTCTCTGCAGGTGTTCCAAACCTGTAGGTGTTGGGGAAGATTGTTAAGCAACATGGCGTGATGGAAAGCAAAAGTTGCAATAATGTATCCCTTTTGAATTTGAGAATGTCTGCATCCTGTTTACGGGTGTTCTGTTTGCTTCTTGTGTGAAGCAGTAGTCCAGGTTTGAGTGATGGTAAGCATCACACAAACTAGAACAAGCAAAGGTAAACTTGTTTTAGCCTTGTGAGTAGTGTTTATTTGGTTTCATCCTTAAAAGACAAAGGTGGGACTTGAAACGTGATCTACAGAGAGTATATGCAATGTAAATCAATGTGTTCAGCAGATGTTCTACACACACAGGTGATTCACAAGTGTAGTTGATGTACTGGTTATCAAAAGAAGTACATTACATTACATTTATTGCATTTATCCATTTCCTGTGTTTCTGCTAAGCCACACGCCGCACAAACACTAGTATTTAAAAAAAGTAATCTATAAAATAAACCTTACAAAATATATCTTAGTACACAAGAAGATTTTTACATAAGTCTGGATTTGAACTCTCACACCAGTAAGCCTTAAAAACACAGTAAGGGTGCCTTATCCCTCTTTGCCACAATATCATCTTAGCAACAGATAATGAAAATCATTGTGCATACAAGTAAGTGCAAAACAATCCACAGTATTAACAAGACATATAGCACTTGCACATGTTTGAGTTGTTTATACATGTATTAATTTCAGATGTAGTGCAACAGATGATCAAACAACCATTTAGGACTACTGTTTGCTGCAATGCAGCTCTGTCGTATCTTTGTATGGTGTTCATTCTTCTCTTATCTGAGCAATAATCAGAGACATGCAAGCTATAAGACATTTTGTACCATTCTTCTTGAGATGTGCGAGAATATTAAATGGCAATAATATACAGTTTTCAACAATTTCAGGGGAGACTGGATATTACTGAACAGAAACTGAAATGTGTGCTGCTTAATTCCATTTAAAACCTTGACACAATTACTTCTACACTTTGCAAGTCTAACCCGGTTGACACCCACACTTAAGGGAGTCTGAACTGCTGTTGTGTTTTCCTTCTCCCTACCAGTGATCATTCACAGTTGCAATCAATTACCAACAAACACTGAGGGAGTGGCTTGCACTACATTTACACCTGCTACATGGAGTCAAGATTTTGGGATTCAGCAATTCTAATGAGTCCACCCCTCATTTGCATCTTCAATGTGCTCACAGGCCTAAATCTACACTATAGAAAGGTAACCGTGTACCTAGTGAACCTGAAGGTGAGGAGACTTGTTTATGTGAATGACACAGAAGAAGATTGCTATTACTTTGGATTTATCTGCACAGAAGACTACTGATCTTGATAAGGTAAAATTGCATTTTCATTTACATACTGGATATGCTCACGTCACAAGGAAAAATACTGATATAAATAACATATTATATCCATTAGCAAATGCTACTCTGTATTCACTTCTTAAAAGTGTACTGATGTCATAGGCATTTCTATCATGTCATTTTACTTTTTGACATGCTCAGCCTTATTTAACTTTTATCACAAGAATTAATGTTACAACTGTTTCTTATTAGCCTTCTATGATAGCCCGTATACACCTCTAGGGGACTGTTGCCAAAGTAGAGGGGACTGGCGACTGCATAAAAATTGACCCTTATGTGGTAAATGTGTACACGTTTTTGGGACAATTTGATAGCACTTATAACAACTCACTGATGTTTTATTCCTTTGTTTTTGTTTAGTATGGAATGTAATTTGACTCTTGTTCTGGGTGTGAGGGAGCCAAGTTCCATTTCTATGTTGCCACAGCCAAAATGTTTTGGCAAAGGTTTGCTTTGCTATTTTTTGAATCAAACCTTTCTTTGTGTGTGACTGTGATATGTTACAACCACATAACCCTTTTTATATTTGAATAACTTGAAAGTGTTTGGTTTCTCCAGTTTGTAATACTGAAAAACTGATATATGTTATATCTAAGCAGGAGTTTTATTTTATGTGATATTTATGTGTAGTATCTTTCTTTTGTGTTTTATGTTACTTTGGACTATGGCACTGAAGCATCCCAATCCCGGCAAACACCCCTTCAGGGACCACGAAAACAACAACATTGTCCAAGCATTTCGGCAACATGGTGCTTGTTTGCTTGGAAGAGGACACTGGGATATGTCTGGAAGAATGCAAATTTGGAAACAGATTTTGAATGATGTGGATGCTGTTGGGGATGTAGCAGGACATATGATCAGGTGCATCACGGGGCCACTGACATGACTGCAACAGCCGGGAGGAAAGCAGCTGCAGTGGCCCATGGACAGCTGGCTACCGGGGGGGGGGGGGCTGCTACAAAGCCACCACTGACACCAAATGAAGAGTTCCTATTTACTATCAGAGATACAGAGAACTCAGTGGAAAGTGCACAACAGCATGATATTGATGTTGCTGCTGCTGTTTCTAGCAAGACAAGTATGTCCCAGGTGGAGCTTCCAGATAGGTTTACCCAAGTCAATTTTTAAATATTTCATGTACAGTAAAATATTGAAAGCAATACTTAAGTTGGTTTAAGAATTTTTTTGGGGGGAGGGGAGTAATAGTTATAAGATTGATACAGTTAACATCCTGGTTCACTACATGTGGGCTTTGGGTGGACGTGTCATCCAAGTTTCAGTTAAATGCATTGTTAATGAATGCATAACGGCCACATTTTCCCCTTGTGTTATTGTGATAATGGTGTCCTTACATTTTGCTTAACTTCTTCCAGGACCACCCTCCCCATTAAGTCTGGAGTCATCTGCACATGGTAAGCCAAACATTTGTATTTCAGTACTGATAAGCATTTCACAGACATATTCATTTATCAGTATGTGTGAGGTGGGTGCCAGGACTGTTGTGTGTATTGCTGTGTTGTCTGTGATAGTGGCACCAGTGTTTGTTAGCATATATTGAACTATAGTAGTGTTCCTTATTATCACAGGTGATCCTGACAGTGGAAGTGCTGGACTCTTACTACCTGATGTCAGAATATTGACAGACTGATGATAATGGTAGGGTGCAGAGGTTGAATCTCACATGGAGGTTGACATTCAGCCATCCCCTGAAATTCCATCAGACACAGCCAACAGGCCTACGCAAACCCATTACAGTGAGCCATCAGATTTTGGACAGGTGGAAGGTGAGACATTCGATCAGGCTGATGTGGTTACTGCGGCTCCAGTACTTGTTGACTCTGGCCATAGCCAAAGTGTGGGCAAAGTGCCACGCAGATTCAATGGATTGGAAGAATGACATGTTGGCAAAGGCTGTGTCTGTAATGGAATATCTGCTGGGATGGGGACAGCATCCATGTGGACATAGGACAGCCACATCATCTGATGCAGCCGTGCCCAATCACACTCCCATAGTGGCACTACTTCCATGGCTCAGTCAGTGGTCGAGGTATCCACACCCAGATATGGCAGGCCATGGGGTCGTGGTCCTTGGCATATTCATGAGGAGACCATATCCAGCAGACACGTTCAGGTAGTAACAGTGCATCTGAACACGGGCATAGAAGTGCCAGTGCAAACCCTGCAAGAGCCAGTTCTTGGGGTGGGGATGAAGATAACTGTCATCTCTACAATGCACGCCTCACACCTCTCCAACATACCGGACATACAATTATCACAGTGCTTGGCTGTGTTCTTACAGACATTCACACACCAGTTCCACCTGGAGCACCCATACAGACACACACACGACAGTTAAATGGATCAGCTGTGAGGCTTAAAGGTCATTCTTTCTCAGTGATCATTTGATACTTTAACCAAATGTCTGTCCGTGTCTCTTACTTACATATCACGTACTCACTACTTTTTGTGTCAGCCTAGGCCTCCTACCCCCCCCCCCAACACACACACACACACACACACACACACACACACACACACACACACACACACACACACACACACCATCCTGACGATAACTGTGACATATCCCTGTTTTCTGTCTTTTGGATTCAGGGATACACAAGACTTCTGTCTGATGCTCAGGGTGCATAGCTGACGTAGTGCTCAGTATACCAGTTTTTGTGATGATGTTTTGCGAATTGTACTGCTTTCTTACAGGTTTCTGTAGTGTATACATCCCTGCCAAACTGTTAGACCAACAAAAGTGGAGCAAGCCATAAAAAAGTTTGACAATGGCCCAAGGGAGAGTTTTTAAACAATGCGGTCTTACAAATTTAGACTGTTGATAGAATAACAGGTTTTGCATTACTATTTTTATGTTTGTTCTGAGTGATATGAAGTCTGAAACTGAAATGTTGTGTCACTATTTTCTAACTTCACTCTTTAATGATTTTCCATTACAAGCATCTGAGGCCAAAATGTAGACAGTCATTGAAAATCTGTACATTTTAGACACAAGGCCTATTATGTGATAGACGACACATGTATTCATACAAGTCAGTGCTGTCAAATTGTGATGTAATTTCTGTAAAAATCACCCACCTCTTACTTACTTGCATTACCAAGTAACAATATGCAAGGATATGTCATTAATTTGTATTCTTAGACATTTATTTTTTTATTCCAGGTTCAGCACTTACCTTGGAAATCCAGCAGTTGAAAACGTTTTACTTCAGGGCTGACTGTCTGATGCTAGCAGGACACAGACATTAACGTGGGTAAGTAAAGGTTGTGAGTGTTGCTTGGCATCAATGTTACTATATGCATGTGGGTAGGATGTAAGTTTTAGCCCCTTAGGTCATGAGCATATGTGCTAGCCACTTCAAGGCCATATTGTGTATGTTTTAGGTCTGCCTACACCAATAGTGGCTACTCTTTCCCCCTCCGACTCCTCTCCTGCATGTGGCTGTGATGACCTTACCACTGGTGGTGGCATGTGTGGCCCTTCCTCTTGCAGTTCCTGCTGAAACTGTTTTCTCAGGATAATGTTGTGGACATTTCACAGATGGTGAATATTTCAGCATATATACAGAGATTTAACTTCAGGGCTCCCCAGATGTAATCCAGGCACAGGAACCATGGCTTCAGCAGCCCAAACACATGCACTATTATATTTCTTGTTTGAGTGTGTGCCTCATAGCATTCTTCAGTTTGTAGAACAATACTTAAAACAAACTAAAACAACCAAAGTACTTTAACCTGCTAGTAAACTGGACTGCCACATATAAAATATACAGTTCATTTAGTGCTTTCATCCACTAAAAGGTGAGCTTCACCAGAACAAATTTGCAAAGTCTCTCCCATGTTTTTATAATATATCATATCAATCAATTAAGTAATTAAAGCAATAAATAAATAAATAAATAATGTTAAAGCACAATGGACTATAAAATGAATTTGCTTAGATAAAAAGAAGTTCCATCAGAGTAGTTGTATTTCATTTGTCTTCAACCTGTGGGTTACGGATCTGTATTGGATCTGACACGGCCGCATATCCAGCATCTAATCTGAGCTCCAAGCTCCTCCCCTTACCTATAATGCCCCCTGTCTCCTTCCTCCCTTCAGATCGAGTTTGCTGCCCAACACATACCAAAAGATGCCCTGTTCCTGGATAAGATGTCCAATTTATAATGAGAAATTAAGGTATGAGATGAGGACCAAGTAGCCACAGAACAGACATCATCCAGCGACACCCTGGACCAAAAAGCTGCTGAAGTAGCCATAGATCTTGTAGAATGAGCTTTTACCTGACCTGGCGGGGAAACTCCCCTAACACAGTACGCCCGAATAATGCACTGGGAAATCCAACAGGCAATTGCAAACTAGGAGACTGCTTTCCCTAAAAAGGGTTTTGAGTAAGAAACAAACAGCTTGTGAGATTTACGAAAAGCTTTTGTACTGTGCAAGTAGAACTTAATTGTCTATGCACATCCAGCAAATAAATTTATTTTCTCCCTTATTTTGAAAATTTGGAAAAAAAAAGACTGGAATATTGATTGTCTGATTAATATTGGCTTCTGACACTACCTTGGGAAGAAAAGATGGGTTAGTACGCAAAGACATTCTATCCTTATGAAAAATCATATAAGGAACCTTGATTGATAGTGCTTGAAGTTCCAACACTCTACTAGCAGAAGCAATGGCAACTAAAAAGGCAGTCTTCCAAGACAGATACTGCAAATCTACCAAAGCTACAGGTTTAAATGGGGGTAAGACTAAAGCCTGAAGCACTAATTTAAGGCCCCACAGAGGCGTAGGATCCTTTACCAGGGGCCTCAGAAGAAAGGTACCCTTAAGGAAGGTCTTGCAAAGTTTTGAAGAGGCCAATGAAGTCATGTTTTCCCCCACATGAAAACTGGAAATTGTGGCCAGTTGGACTTTGACAGTGAAGGAACTAGCACCTTGCAATACCGCAGATACTGGAGCAGTAAAGGGATCCAATGCACACTACAAGGCCCATTCGGAAAAACGTTGCCACCTGCTATGGTATACCCTTCTGGTGGAGGACTTGTGAGCTGCCACCAAAATGGTTTTAATGGGAAAAGATAAACCAGGAGTCCTAATAATCGTGGGAACTGAAGCAGCCAAGCTGTGAGCTTCAGACTGCCCAGGTCTGGGTGAGGAATCCCCGAGGGATGAGAAATGAGATCCTGAACTGGATTCAATGTCCATGGTGGAACTACTAGAGGAGACCATAGAAAGGAAACAGACTTGGCGAGGCCAGAATGGGGCAATGAGGATCACAAAGCTCCCCAGCCTGCGAGCTTTCTGAAGAAACTTTGATATCAAGGGCAGAGGAAGATAATTTCGAGTTGGAAGGAGATGCGAATAGATCGCAGCAAGGACGACCCCACTTCAGAAAGATCTGCTCCACCACAGAAGGATTCAGAGACCACTCGTAAGGCATCAGGATAGATCTGCTGAGCCTGTCCGCTAGAATGTTGGACCATCCCAAAATGTGCATTGCCTCCAGAAAAAGTCCGGTGGAGATCGCCCATTCCCACACTTTCATGGCTTCATGACAAAAGGGGTAAGATCTGGCTCCCCCCTGTTTCTTGATGCAACAGGCCACCAACATGTTGTCTGTCAGTACAGCAACTGTCCCTAGAGGAAGATGGGCATAAAGGACCTGCAACGTCAGGAGCACCACCCTCATCTCCAGGATGTTGATATGCAAACTGGTCTCGGATGGGGACCACGTGCCTTGAACTGTCCTTCCTGAGCAATTCCCCCCCAGCTGGTCACAGTGGTCTTGGGAAAAGACAGGAGAAAGGGATGTCCCCTAAGACCAGGGAATGAATCCACCATCAAAGAGAATCCCTGCACACTCGGGAGATTCATACAGGATGAGACAATGGCAGAGCTAAAGAAACCACTGAACGGCAAGGGTCCACTGAAGAATCCACATGTGAAGGCGCGATAAGGGTAGCAGGTTGACTGTGGCTGAAATTGACCCCAACACCCTCAGTACTGTCTCTGCTGTCGGAGGTTGGGCTTGAAGAACATACAGAATGTGTAGGCTGTGCATCCTGTCTGGGGTAAGGAAAACTTTCATCTGGATAGTGTCCAACTGAGTCCCAGTGAAATCTAGGACCTGAACAGGGCCCAGCATCGACTTGTTGAGATTGGTGGTGATGCCCAGTCTTTGTGCTTGTAAGAGGAAGCAATCCCTGGCTTGGCAAAGTTGATGCTTGAAAGGGGCAGCGAAGAGCCAATCATCCAAGTAAGGGAAGACCTGAAGCCTCAGGTGAGCCGCTACTACTGCCATCACCTTGGTGAACACCCTGGGGGCTGTGGTGAGACCAAAGGGAAGGGCTCTGAACTGATAATGATTGGTTCCTAGCCAGAAAAGGAGAAACCTCCAACAGTGCCTGTCCATCTTGATATGATAGTATGCATCCTGGAGGTCGATTGAGCACATCCATCCAGTCATTCGCCTGCAGGTAGGGCAGGATGGACTGAAGTGTGACCATCCAGAATTTCGCCTTGGCCACTGACACGTTCAAGGTGGATAGATCCAAAATGGGTCTTGGATCCTGTGATGACCGTGCCCTGGCCCAGCAATCAAGGAGCCTCAATCCTCACCACTAACACCAGGGAGGTCGTCTCAGGATCCAAGACCCATTTTGGCTATGTCACAGTCAGTCTGGGGCTGGCTGGCTGCTCCCTTGCTCACCAGGTCCCCAATAAGACTCCCCAATGGCACAGCTATAGGGTCCAGGTCTCAGCCTAACTGCGCAAGCTAGAACCTCCAGTACCCTCTCTGTCCAACCAGTGCTTCATGTCCCTGCCAAGTAGCTGACAACACACACACACACTGAGATAAGCATTTCTTCAACTTCACAGACTCTCTTGGGAAAGGCCGACACAGATTCTCCAGCTGTGCCCCTTTACCCAGACTATACAATAATAATTACTGTCGACATCCAGTTAATAATATCAGCTACTAAAAGGCCCTTAAAATGGTGTCCTATTATTACTGTGCAATATTATTATCCAATGATAATGTGACTATTCAGTCTAAGGCTTATTGGAAGGGCTTAGACAGTAAACTCTATAAATATATAATGTACTCTAAAGCATAATTGATCTCTACATAAACCAGCAACAGGTAGAAGGTTTAAAAATATTTAATAATAAACTAAAACACAAGACAAAACTAATACACCACAGAGATATCCAAGAGTTCACAGATCATACAGAAACTTAAAATAATACAGTAGGACAGGTCTGATTTCAAAGAAAAATACCTAATTAATCTTTACTAGCTTTAACTATTCCTACAAGAAATCACAGTGCTAAAAACTTACATGTGAGCTTAGGCAAAGTGCTGAGTTAGATATCCAAGATCAAAATGCTCTCGATATCTCTCTCGGAGATCATCATTCTCTTTCGGCTTTTCCCGTTAGGGGTCGCCACAGCGGATCATCTCTTTCCATTTCTTCCTATCCTCTGCATCTTGCTCTGTCACACCAACCGCCTGCATGTCCACTCTCACCACGTCCATAAACCTTATCTTAGGCCTTCCTCTATTCCTCTTACCTGGCAGCTCCATCCTTAGCATCTTTTTCCCAATATACCCATCATCCCTCCTCAGCACATGTCCAAACCAACGCAATCTCGTCTCTCTTGCTTTGTCTCCAAACTGTCCAACATGAGCTGACCCTCTAATATACCGATTCCTAATCCTATCCATCCTAGTCACACCGATTGCAAATCTTAACATCTTTAACTCTGCCACATCCAGCTCTGACTCCTGCCTTTTTGTCAATGCCACTGTCTCAAAACATCACTAAAAAAAATGTCTCTGGGTCCTCCCCAGATTACATCATTTTTGACACTTAGGTTGTCCCAGTATTCATATTGCAACATCTTGACACCTGCTTTGAGTTCCCAGGCTAATATAAACTCCATTTACATTATTTAGCAAGCTAACACCTGCACAGGAGAATACAACACTAAAAGGCATTTCACATATACACTCTAGCAATTAGTCCTTAGTTAACACAATAGACAGAATGTCTTCAGCCCTTGACCGGAACCAACTTTAAAGATCAAAGAATGCCATAAAATCATTTCAATTTCAAAAGACAAATTTGAAAGGCTTGTCTTAGTTTTTTTTTTCCAGCAAGGGGGCAATGTCGTAAGAATCTTGAAGTTCACATTTTACAATGTTTTTCTTTCATTTAAAAACACAAGCCTGTATTTTACATTTATTTATACAGTTGATAGAATTATATATCAAATTCTATTTGATTAGGCTGGCAGCCTTCGCCCATCTCTCCCCAATCGTCACAGATCCCCCATTTTCTTTGTGTCTAAAAAGAACCTGGAATAAACTCTGCCTGGTGCCCTGCAGAGTTCTACAGCAGCAGAGAGACAAGAGAGAGACTTTGGAGTGATTAGGTATCATTTTTCTGCATTTTCTTGCTGCCTTTAGCTAATTCCGCCTAAAACGCTGATTTTCTAGAGTTTCTATGATTTAATTTGCTTGTTTCAGCTACATATTTTACTTATTTTACTGCTTGAACATTAACAAAGATGTTTTTGTGTTTAAATTACCTGTTTAACTGTTGTAGGCTACACACTCAAGTGTGATAACCATTTCTGTGCATTTAAAGTGTTTTTTTGATTGTATCTGCTTTATTTTCTGAAAAAATATATATACTTGTTTTCCCGCCTTTCTAAGCTAGTTTAGTCCAGTTTTCAGGTTAGTGCTGAATTCAGGGCTGTGTTACAAGTTTCTGCGTTTGCCCATACCTTACTTGGATAGAAGGAAGTTTCTCTGTTCACTGTGAGAGAGGGAGCTTTGAGCAGCCTATCTGTCCCTGGAGGAGTGGTTTCAGCCCAGAAATTAGTAGGTTGTTGGCCATTTTGGGCTAATTTCTATCTCTTTCATTTTCCTGCTATAAAACCCACATTTGCAAGGTTTTTGTGCTAGTATACAGCTCAGCAAGCTCCTGCCTGGTGCCCTGCAGAGTTCCACAGCAGCGAGACAAAAGAGAGACTTTGGAGTGATTAAGTATCATTTTTCTGCAGTTTCTTGCTGCCTTTAGCTAATTCCGCCTAAAACACCGATTTTCTAGAGTTTGGAGCTCGGATCAGATGCTGGATATGTGGCCGTGTCAGATCCAATACGGATCCGTAACCCACAGGTTGAAGATCAAATGAAGTCAACTACTTCAGATCAATAAAATTTCACTTGCACATGCTATAAACCTTTAAATAAACCAGTTAAATTAAAAAAAAAAAAAAAAAACACACATAATTACAAATACCATTGAATACAAAAGCATATGCCCCCATAAATCCACGTTTTAAAAAACAAAACAATGTCCTTAATTAATTAAATGGGACCTGTGTTTTAAAATAGGTAGAACAACGATATGATTGTTGACCCTGGTGCCCTAGATGCATTTAAATTTAAATTTTCCTCCAGCAACATTTTTACATCACCTCCCCTCAGGTTAATGTCAACCTGGTCTAAAATAACAAAATGAAACCTAGTACATGTAGGGCTAGATGTCAAGTGTTTATACAATGCATTATTTTCACAGTTTTTGTTGACATCATATAGATGTTCATAAATACAACATCTTAAAGCCCAATCTGTTTTACAGACGTAAAACGCTGGACAATCAAGGCACTTAGTCAAAGAGACCACCCTTTTAGTCAAACAGTTACCACCCTTAAAACATATCCTACTTTTAATTATATTTTCCAAAACTATAGACTCAACGTCCAAAAAACTTACTAGTCTTCTTACCTTTACCTGCATTAACTAATATAACATTGGTAGGTCTCTCAAACCTAGTCTTAAAATTGAGTCCTGTTCTATAAACAAAAATGGGACCAGAACCCAGAGTCTCAAAAATATCTGGGTTCTCCCTTAGAATGTTCCAATTCTTAATGAAGACTTCCTTCACCATACTAAGATGTGTACCATACTGTAAAATAACAGCCCTCTCAAATTTACCCTTATCCATTGCTTGCTTCTGGGTAATAAGAGGACTACCCAGTAGAGGTTTATACCAATAACCCCATTGTGAAATAATCAATTCTTTAATCTCCTGAATAAGAGAAATGGGGTAACCCGTTTCCAAAAACATATTACCTGTAAGATCCATCTCGGTACACACATCCTCATATGTAGACGCCATTCTAGCAGCTCTAATCATCTGTCCTTTGACTATACTTTTTTTCGGTTTGAAAGAATGACAACTGGAAAACAACGTATGAATTACTAAAGGTGGGTTTCCTGTAAATGTTTGACCTGAAACTACTTCTGAAAGTATCGAAAAAACTAATACCCTCAAAACTACTGTCATATGTAAATTTAAAAAAAGGGGTGGTCTACTGTAAATAATCCATAAAACACAATATAATGCTTTGCGCCCCTCCACAATATAAATGTATCATCCAAAAACCTTAGGCAAAGGTGGATATTTTCCTTAAAAGGACAATTAACATTAGAATTTTCCCAATAATAGCACCAGATTTGCAAAAAATGGGGCACAAGACCCACCCACAGAAACTCCCCTGACTTGTCTGTAATATTCCACTTCGAAAAATATAAAGTTATTATCCAAAATCAAGCTCATAAATTCAATGCGATTGACTATCAAACACAGAGTAATACTGTTGTAAAACATATCTAAACCCCTATCCTTCGGAATACAAATCAACTATATCTACAGTCAAAAAAAATAAATCTTTATTCCGAATATCAGTTTTTAAATGGCTCAGGAAATCTCAAGAATCAATAAGCAAGTGGTCCACCCTCAAATAGATGGATTTAAGCCATCTGTCTATAACAACCCCAAATGGGTGCATCTTAGATTAATTCCCTGAAGCAAGAGGGTGAAAGAGTGGATTAACTACTCGCTTATGTATTTTAGGAATCCCAAAAATGGTGACCATAATAGGTCTATTTATGGATTCTTGAGAGTGGAAAACCTATCTATCCTCCCATCAAAAAGATATTCCTCAATATAGGAGTCAATCCATTGGTAAGCTACATTAATTTCATTCAGGGAAACTGAGGAGTAAGTATCTGAATCTGCCAAAATACCCAGCATAATATGGTAATAGTCTAAAGTGTCATACAGGACAATTCCTCCTCCTTTATCTGGTTGCATTATTCTAATAGTCTTATCATTGTTCAACTTTTGAAGAAGGCCATATTCTTCTGCCTTATTTAAATTAAACCAAGGTCACCTACTATTATAAAGCCAGAAATGTAACTAATAAAGGTCTTCAATAATGGCATTCTCAACTACAGATAAAACAGGGTGCAAAGGTGGATTAAAGGTATTCTTCAGTTTGTGTGTGCGCATTTCTGATGGGTGTCATCAGTCACTGTTCCAGTGCATAACCTGCACCCCCCCAGTAAATGACCCTGTGGGATACCCCCCAGTACAAACATCTCATATAGTTTGAGAGTTGTGCCAGATATGTGAGCCGTGGTAACTGCCTGGGGTGCCAGGACACACATTCAGGAGGATTCCTTTAGAGTTACACATGACTTGGCAGTTAATAGAGTGATAGTCCTTTCTATTTATGTAGGCTCTTCCCTATTCCCTGGGGGGGTGCTTTGATTTCTACATGGGTACAGGCTATGGCACCCAGGACTTCAAAGTAGTGTGCTACAGGGTAAAACTCCTACATAGTTCTGGCTCTGTCCTCAGCTGTACGGGGAAAATATATGTACTCACTGGCATTTTGCAGCACAGCATTCAGGAACTGATTGAAGATCCTGGATGCTGATGCCCCCAGCATGTCCCCTGTTGGTCTCTGAAGGGTTGCTGAAGCTAAAATTCTAAGTGCTACTCACACCTTCGTCTCCACTGGGATTGGTTCCCCTCAGTTTGTCCTTGCTATCAGTTGAGGACAGAGGTTGCAGAATTCCTGTAGTGTGTTTCTATCTATCCTGTAGCACTCTAATTTACACCTCATGCAGATTATGAAAAGTTAAAACTCGGTCTAAAAACCCTTCTCCTTGCTGCTTGTGGTCTATCAGCAGCAGCAGCATATACATGGGCCTGCTGCAAATACGCAGGCAACAGCAGCCACTAATATTCCTTCTATGGAACTTAGTTTCTGTGGATTTATTCCCATAGGTTTGGAACTCTCAGGGAAAACCAGCACAGAGTCTACATGGTTGCTTTATAGCTTGCTGAATAGCTCCTCCATCTTGGATTGCTTGATTAGCATACAATTCAGCTGTGCATGTTGTAATTACCATGCCACAGTGTTTACCATGTTTGCGCTGCTCTACACGGCATGCAGAGCAGATTACGGAATGCAAAAATTGTGCGTTATTGTGGCTTTAGCGGCCTGTGTAGGGTTTCCTGAATCTGCACCAAAGATCATTGCCTAGTTTATTCTATTTATAATTAATACTATATTACCACCTGAAAATTTTCAATTAGGTGTGTATGCAGCTAAAAAGTGACTTTTAGTTAATGAATGAAATAGTTCTCTCTTTCAAGAAAAGGGTGGGAAGTGCTAGCCCGATGCAGTTATTTTAATTAATCAAGGATAATAATGGTACTGAAAGTCTATAAAATGTGCTGAAATTTACTCTTAATAAAGATAATGAGGAGCTTTCTTACAAAAGTTTGATAGTATCAAGCAACAGGTTAAATAATAAACAATACTGTGTGGACAGTTTGAACTCAATAACAGTTTAAATAGTGGGGGCAGCTTTACATTACGAGTAGAAGTTAAGCAATTAAAAGGTTTTCCTTTCTATTGTGTTTAGTTTCACCTGGGAGACATAACTAAATTTGTGTATTAATTTTGTTTGCTCATATCAAGTAAATTATAGATGATGCCTTTTGAAAGTAATACAATTAGAAGTGAATGTTGGACAATAATAACAACAATAATAATAACTAGTGATAATGTGGGATATTGACGGTTGGAGCATAAAACAGAAAAAGAAAAAAAAAAGCATGATAGAAGAACAGCAGCCAAGTGAAACTGCATGTCAATGGTGGTGTTTGTAGTTTGGATAAATTACCTGGCCCTTCTGATATGGCTTGAATGTGACCAAGGAGAAATGTGGATAAATGTGGATACAGATTGTTACACCTTGCCTGAAAGATGATGAAGTGTTTTGAATTTCTAGTGGTGCTTATCTTGTTTTACAGACAAGAAAATAGCATTAAGTATGTTCCTGAAAAATGATAAAGATGCAGTTTTTCCTTTGCTCCAGCAGGGATGTTAACGGGAGAAGGAAGTATGGTTAAGCAGGCACATAAAAGACGTTGGAATATAAAGCAAAGAAATGTAAGGAATGATACAAATCAAAAAATAAATAACACCAGTGGAAGGAGTATTGGAGTTAAGAGCGAACCTTTGGAAAAGAAGAGTTATAACAAGAAAGAAGTATCCGGGGGGGAATTGGGATGGGAATATAGCACTTATCGCATTTAGACAATTATATAAATGGGTAGATGTGCTTGTTTAGTTGGTAGAAAGTAAGAGGAATGAAGCATTCCAAATGACAAGGTTACAGATATAACAGCAAACACTCTTTGGACATTTAAAAGAAGAGATTACCTGTTCTGTATACATTCATTAATTAACAAGAGTGAAAAAGTTAATTAACATATAAAGTAGACACATTATAGGTATCAAATATGCAGTTATTTAGATTTCACTTCTGTCTAAGGAGACTTAAGAAATCATGTGCATAACCATATAGTTCACAGCTTGATATAAAAATGGTAAGAAAGAGACTGGAGCATCCCTGGCTGTACAATGTTACTTTGCTTGGAAGAGTATGTTGCACCACTGATAATAAGGGAAATGCTGTTACAAGTCTGGTCTGTGTTGAATTCAAATGTATAAAGAATGGAAAGATGTTATAAAAGGAAAGTACAATGGTGTAATATCTTAGCATAATGGTAGATGTCTTGCCTTCACTGCTGTAGTATTCTTAACATATGGGGATTCCTTGTCAAGGAAGTCCAGTGTCTAGCTAGTCTACCAAAGACTCTTGTTGCTTTATAGGTACGGCGAATGTCACCCAAACATTCATTGCGTAGCATAGGGTATAAAGGTGACGTTCAGGCCTACCACAGTCAGAACGGATTGTCCCAGTAGGAACATCAGTCCAAGGAATTCAAGAGGTAATCTGTACATCCAGGAAGGCAAATGACTAGGGGGAAGGAGGAGGCAGTGAATACTGCAATAGTGAAGGCAAGGCTCAAAAGGAGCCCGAGTCAACTTCTCTAAAATAAAATTAAGACCCCAGGGAGGAGGAACAGGCTTCCTGGGAGGTCTAATATTAAGGATGCCTTTAAGAAAATGTTTCATCTGAAATCTAGAAGCTAACAGAAGAGAAAAAGGCAGACAAGTTGAGATAGCTAAGTGGGCCTTAATAGAAGAATAAGCCAAACAAGCATTGATCAACTCACACAAATAAGAGAGAGCCAAAGAACATCCAGAGTAAGTGGGTCCAGGTTGAGAGAGAGAGAGACCAAACAGAGAACCTCTTCCAATTGGATAAGTAGGATTTCCCAGTAGTAGGTTACCTGGCCTCCTGCAGCACTTGCAGCATGTCCTTAGAAGAAAAAAGATGTCCTTGAGGAATCAAAATTCTATCACCCACAGTGTGAGTTGAAGCATGGACAGGTGGGGATGAATGAGAAATCCCCTGTCTTGTGAGAATAGTTCCAGCCTGTGAGGTAACTTGTGACGATTGCCCCTGGCTAAATGCAGGAGGAACCAGTGCTGTTGCAGCCAAAAGGGAGTCACCAACAGGATTTTGGGAGCATCCTGTTGAATTCTGAACAAGACTTTCAGAATGGGAGGAAGGGGAGGGACTGAACAAAAACATCCCCTTCCAAGAAAATGAGAGGGCATCCACCTTCCACACCAGAGGACCTGGAACTCTGGTACACAACAGAGGAAGTTGTCTGTTCAGAGTGGAGACAAAAAGATCCACTTGAGGAGTACCCCACTGGTGGATAATGTCCAGAAACACATCCCTGTGAAGCATCCATTTGTGGGACTGAGTTCAGGATGTCTGGCACAATATTCTGACTAGAAGGTATATAAACTGCCTGAAGAATAACTTGATAATTTTGAGCAAGATCCCATATCAGAAGTGCCAACTGATAAAGAAGACAGGACCTCATTCCTCCCTGTTTGTTGATGTACCACATCACTTTTGTTATTGTCTGTGAACACCTTGAGAGGCCCTGGAGAGAAAAAGAGTAAGTAAGGCCTGAAGAGCCAGCAGATGAGCTCTCATCTCTGACACTGATGTGCTCCTTTTGGTAACGAGGCCACCACACCCCCTGAAGTTTTGGGGAGCCAAATGCCCCCACCACCGCATCCCATATCTGATGCATCTGTGAACAATCTCTGAGAGGGAAGAGGGGGATGAAAAGGAATCCTTGGATTAAGAGACAATAGCTGAATCCACCAGTGAAGTTCCTGTCTGAGACAAGGAAGATGAGGAACTACACAGTCTATAGGATGTGCATGTTGAAGCCACACTTCAGAAACCACTGAAACTTTCTCATGTGAAGTTTGTCCGGAGGGAGCATTGGAATGGTGGATTCCATGTAACTCAGAGCTCTCAGAAAGTCACTGGTGGTAATGGAAGCTAGAGGAAGAAGAGTGTGAAAGAAAGAAATGAGAGTCAAGGCTTTTGGAGAGGGCAGGGGAGCCAGTATTGGCACCATCTAAATCCTGAAACACAGAAAAACATGATCCTCAGAAGGATTCAGAGAAGACTTTTTGAAATTTATAGTGA
Organism: Protopterus annectens; assembly: GCF_019279795.1. Lineage (NCBI taxonomy): Eukaryota > Metazoa > Chordata > Ceratodontiformes > Protopteridae > Protopterus > Protopterus annectens. The sequence continues at coordinate 747,874,050 of NC_056751.1, forward strand.
ACCCCAGACTCTGAAGAAGGGAAATGGCAAAATGAAGATTTTGCAACAAAAGGGTCGCTGGAGAGGATGTCAGAATCAACAGGTCATCTAGGTAAGGAAATATTTGGATACCTTGAAGCCTGCAAAAAGCAGCCACAGGATAAAAGCAATTGCAGAACACCCCTGGGGCAGTAGAAAGGCCAAAGGGCAAAGCAGAGAACTGAAAATGCCAGGAAGCAGAGAAATGCAAAAACTTCCTGAAAAGAGGATGGATCGGAACATGGAAATAAGCATCCTTCAGATCCAGAGACATCATATAGGCTTGACAGAGCAAGAGAGGAAACAGAATCTGAAGGGACAATATCCGAAAGAAAGGCACTTTTAGAAAAGTGTTTAGATGAGACAGGTCTTGAATAGGTCTCCAAGTGCCCTCTTTCCTGGGTACTAGAAAGTCTGGAGTAGAACTCTTTTCCCCTTTGGGACACAGGCACCTTCTGAATAGTACCCTGAGTCAAGAGATTTTGAAGAACCAATGGGAAAAAAAGGGAAGTTATTCCTAAGGAGACTGATGAATGCCCATAAAAGGACAGGATTTCCACATCGTGAAGTACCCCTGACGAATGACTGACAGAGGAATGTGGCTGGGAAGGGATGGGCAGTCATACAGCACCTGGCTTTGGAGTCCCTGAAAACTGAGGAGCCTTAGCAGGAGGAGCCCATTTGACACTCTTACCTTTAGTAGAAGGACGGGATTACCCATGAACAAAGGCAGGCTTAGTTTCTCTGAAATTTAGACACAGGAGAAAAAAACACATGTTTAAGTTCCTGTATGGCCTTACCCGTATCCTGAAGAGACTTAAACCAGCAGCAGCTTCCAAAAACAAAAGCTTAGAATCCAGAGAATCATCCATCAACTTAGCTTTAATATCATCAGGCACAGATTGAAGCCTAAGCCAAGAATACCTCCTCATCACTGAGCCAAAAACAGCAGCCATAGAAGAGGCATCTGTCGCATCATAACTACATTTAATAGAACGATGAACAACTTGAGAGGACATCCCTAGCAAGGAAAGAAAAGTTTTACTCTGAGTTTGGAAAGTCAGAAATAAGTTGACAGGCCTGAGAAAGAATAGCCAATACTTACCTAGACATGGGTTCCTATCACTTCAATGAATCCTCAGTTTGTCAAAACCATATTCGTTGAATCCAATCTGTCAAACCCCTATTCATCGAACTTAAAAATCAAACATCATTTTAGCGAACACTTACGTCATTGAAAAGTTTTCCCAGGGAAGGGAGTTATCCACTGTTACAAATTTGCCCTTTTCCCCAATGTAGTGTGATCTCAGAGTTGATATATATAATTAGAGGGGTGTGGGGGCTCAGCCCCCCACCTTGGGGAGTTTAAAAATGATGTAGTTTGCCTTATGATCTCTCTCTGGTTGCCAAGTAGTTTTCTCCCTAGGAAAATGTTTTCAGTGGTCTAAGTGCTTGCTGAAATGATGTTCGATTTTTTTAAGTTCGATGAATAGGAAGGAGTTCAACAGATTGAGGATTCAATGAAGTAATATAGACCCACCTAGACATATGGATCTGATAAATAATAACCCTAAAAGCTAGAGTAGCAGAAATGTAAATCTTCTTACCCAGCCTTTCCATAGCTCTGCTGTCCTTGTCAGAAGACAATAACTTGGGTGAAGGAAGCAATTGAGATGGCTTACTACAGGCTACAGACACTACAGAAGGGTCAGCAGCAGGACATATATATAAAAAATAACAATCCTCATGCACAATATAAAACCTGTCAGATTTCTTGAGAGAACGGGGCAGAGAATCAGGCGCATGAGAGGCACTGAAAAAGCATCAAGCAAAGTATCCAAAACGGGAGGCATAGCCACAGACTTGGGAGATTCAAACTGCAGCAACTCATAGTACCTCTTATGGATATCAGACACCTGAGCACAATCCCATTTAAAATCCACCATCCTAGAGTGCATGCCCCCAAAGGAAATTTGCTCAAAAGGAACATCAGGACTAATAGATTCCTCCTCCTCTGACCTATAGTCCAAATAAAAAGGAATTTCAGTAGAATAAGTCAGAGATTCGTCATCAGACTCTGACTCATCCTCAGAAGAATCCTATTCTCTAGGCCTTTTAAGGGGAGTAGAGGACCATGGAGGATCAGGAACTAAAACCCCTTTAAGGACATTAAAGCAGTAAATAGCCCCAGACTTAAAGGCCTGCCACTCACTTTGTGGATCCTTAGGAAAAGAAGAATATGTTTAAGTGTTTTCTTTTTTTAAGGAAACATCCTCTCCAAAAAACTGAGAAGGCTCAGACCCAGGACAGTCGAGAACTGTAGCAGGAACTTCTTTCCCAACTAAAAATGGAGAACTTCCCTAGGCCCCTCAGAAAAAAAAAATCAACAGTGGGTTTCCCTTGAATCATCATGGGCAACTGCAAAGTCACTTCGGACGAGCTGCCAGCCTTCACTGGCCTCCAACACGGTCATGGCAGAGAAATCCAGCAACACAGTAGGGTGAGCCTCCGGGTTTGTAATGACCTCAGGAGAAACACCTGGCAGAGGCTGGATAGTGGAATGATCCGGTCATACCTTTCTCACCTTCTATCCTAACGGCTGACCCCCGGGGCAGGAGATTTTTTTCCATTGTATCTTTAGCAAGAAGCTTAAGACTCTGGTTCTTAGATACAAGAAAAGGGTAGACAGTCTACTGTGAAGGGTTTTCAGGATGAATTCCTGACAAACTGAACAAGGCATATGGTCATGAGAAGCTCCTCTAGACAAAAAACACACTTGTAGTGGCGGTCTGGGAATCTGTCTCCCACATTGCCATTTACCCTTCCTGGATGACATTAACTCCAAGAAGCACAAAAGGCAAAAAAAAAAAAAAAAAGAAAAACTATGGGGCACTTATCTGCAACTGCAAATAAGTCAGCAAACAGGCATAGGTAGTCACTGGAGAATGAAAAATGCATTCAACTGGCAGAAAATGAACACAGGTAAACAGACCAGCAATGAAAAGTTCGGACTGGCAGCAAAGAAATTCTACGTATGGTATGCCTGAAAGTCACCTTTAAGTCCTATGCTTTGCAAGGAGCATTTGGGTGACATTCGGCATACCTATAAAGCAACAGGATTCATTGATAGACTGGCCAGACATCCGGCTTCCACGGGGAATCCCCATATGTTAAGAATACTGCAGCAGTGAAGGTAATGACATCCACTGACAACAATAAAAATCAGCTATTAAAACAACACTACTTACGATATTTTGATGCTATGAGAAGCTAGAAAGGAGCTTAGCTCATGCTGACTACCAGGAAGGAACTCAAGGGTACCAAGATCTGTTTGCTGTAGGAGCAGGATTAACATTTTGGGAGAACAAAATGTGGAACCTTGTATGTGAACAAATTTGGTAGGTACTTCATCCTGTTATAAATAAAGATATATATGTGAACTAGCAGCATCACAACATAAAACAAAAATCCTGACAGCGTAGTGGTGATGAGAAAAACAGGATACAATAAATAACAAAATAACTAAAAATACCTCCTAGTGAAATGCAGCATGTGAAATACATACAGGTTCCTGTAAAACAATTCAGACTGTTTCAGCTTTAAGTAGAGTCTGATGATACCAAAACATTAGGGTTACCACCTGTCCCACTTTGCGAGGGACAGTCCCCTCTTTGGGCGGTTATGTCCTGACCAAAAATATTAAAAATGGCAAATGTCCTGAGATTGTAGGACATAATTATATCCCATATGTAATGCAATAATTGCATAAAATAGTTATTTCTGTATCTAAAATACATACATGTTACAAGAAACAGGATAAGCAACTAAACTGCTACAAGAATAAGCTTATATTTAGGCAAAAAAGGAAAGTTCTAGCCTTTGTATTGACCATGGGTTTGTGTCGGCCTGTAAAATCAGCTGCATGTCCCAAAAATGTCCCACTGTGGCCATTTGAAAAGGTGGCAACCCTACAAAACATCAGGGCAATAGAGCAGACACATGAACATGACTCACCCCTTCTGGGACAAGAAATGTCTCTCAGCCAAATGCTGACTTAAAAAGGTGCTATTCATATTCTCACATTAACCATTAAACACCACCCAAACTACCAGCTGTGGAGAAAAATCTGTCCCAAACAGGAAACACATTTCTAATTTGTGTGCTACAATAGCCGACCAAGCATAAACAAGTAACTCAAGAGAAGAACTGTGACTGGGACAGTTTTTACACTAAGGCAGGTATGTCAGTCACTCGAGGTGGTAGCTGAATACTACTTATTCAGGGGCAGTTTAAGAAATGGCGAATTTATAAGTGATTAACATTTTCACATCAAATTTTAGGTATATCACCTTTACGGCTCCACCTCAATAATTATGCAGATGCAATTATGTCTGCAAATAAGTCAATTTATGATATGAAATACTCCAACATAACGGCACAATGACAGTCACTAACCAAGAATTAGGGACACAAAGAAGGCATGCTGAAATTTCTTAACATTTTGAACAGAATTAAAGTTACTGCTCCACTTACAAAGAAAGTCATAGGTTCTAAATTGGCTTACTGCCAAATGAGAAGTTAAGTCACATTCCCAAATATTGCTAGGATATTAAAGGTGTCATCCATTAGGTATATTCTACTTTTATATTCCAGGTGAATATTTATGACCACTCAGTCATCCACACTGGCTTTAAAGTTTACTACGGAAATTCACTGTTATGTAAGGCAATTCTATTCCAGAAAAGGGGGCTACACTAAGATAAGTACCTGACAGCTGGTATTGTCAATGAAGTAGTATAAGTTTATGTCTCTGAAGTGGGACTTTGCTTTACCAATGTCTCTATTTATGAGAAGAGCTCAAAGAATGTGGTGTCATTCACAGCACAAGAAATCACTCTGTAGAAGTCGTTATAGCCTATAGAATACAAGCTCTGTACTTTCTGCCAAGGGTACTAAGACCAGAGATCTTTTTGGTGAAAAAAATGCAGATATCCATTGACTTGGTTTAGGTGTTTAATGAGGGATATGCTGCAGGAAATGTTATATTAAATGGTGGACCTAATAAGGGAAGAGTAAAATGGAACTGTAACTTCTCCGGACCTTGAAGAGATACCATGAAGATAAACTTGTGCAAAGCAGAAGGATACTCTAAACATGATAGAGATATGATGGGCAAAGCAGAATTGGTTATCAACACAGGTACCCAAGTCTTTGATGACTGCATCAAATTTAAGCAAAATGCTATGACTGCATCACATTTCAGTGTAGTGCTATCTACGTGGTTATGGAGGATGAACCAAAGTAAACTATATTGCATTTTTTAGGTTTTTTTTTTTTTTAAATTTCTCCAAGTCTTTTGGGTTTCTAATACCATGATGGGAATGGACCCCATTCCTAAGTCAAAGTGCGATTAAAGTTCATGAAATTAGTATTGTTTCACTCTTTGACGTTAGCCAAAAGTGCTCTTCGGAGCACCCGCAACATGCCCAGTAATGACTCCTTCTGCAATTCGTATGGTGGTACATGAATTGGTAACATGTCTAAATACGATTGTAAATACTTTTTTATAAGACCAGTTGCTTCTACTACTACTGGAACTGTCTGGGTATCTTTCTTCCACATGGCTTTCGTTTCTACCTGCAGATACAGGTATTTTATGACCGTCTCTCTCTGTATGCATCTTTGTAGCACTGAGAGTAAGCCCATGATTAACATACCAAGCATCTGTTAATGCACAAATACACTTTATAATAAAATAGGAAATATTAAACAATGCTTAATCCTCTTTTGTTGTACAGTCCTAAGAGCTTCATAATAAAGCTACTAAATACAGAACAGTATTTAACCAGCCATGTAAAAAAACTTTGGTTTTTTTTTACATGCTTCTTGGTGGTTTCTGAATGATTAAAAAACAGCAAATTTCATTTTTTGTGACTATCCACTTCAAGGAGAAATGCTAATTTACCAGAAAAATAAAAGAAACCTATAAATCTGTTTTAAAGTCTTTTTCTGTAATGTCAGATTTTGTATTAGATGACACATTGACTACAATATGCTACAAAAAGCAAAATATGAATCAAGTTTTGGACGAAACACATGTAACATGTTTAAAATCTGTACAAAAAGTGATTGATTTGCGTAAGAAAGTGTTTCGTGAGGAATGTGGAAAGTACAGTTGTGCAAGTTGAACTTACCATAGCAGATGTTTGAATGACCACTACTGAAGTAGCCTTAGTTATATGGATTACATCCTGTCAAGGATGTAACAGCTGGCCAGCTTCCAAAGCTTCAGGGCACCTTCCATGCACCCAAACTGTCAATCAAGCTGAGCTGACTGAAAGACAAGTGTGGGCACAAAGCCCTTCAAGGCTTTCCTGTGAGCAGAGACGGGGAGACTGAGCCCTGAAAAAATAAATCTCCACACCCTGGCATAAAAAACACACCAAAAAAGGGGAATGGAGGGAGGGAGGGAGTGACCACTGCAGCAGTGATCATTTGAACATCTACAGTTATGGTAAATTCAACTTGCACAGCTGCACTATGTTCTTCATACTGATCACTGCAGCAGTGATCACTATGTTCTTCATACTGATCACTGCTACAGTAGTCTCAGCTATAATGGGTAGACTACCATGGGTAAATATATTTGGGAGGTGGAAGGAGATGGGTCCGGGAACTCCTGGAAAATAGTCTTATCAAAAATGATCTAGACCTAGAGAAGGAATCCAGCTTTAAACTGCTTTGTAAAAGTATGTACACAGAGGGCTAAGTAGCACTTTTACTTCTAGAATCCAACCCTTTCCAAAAAGCCATAAAAGAAGCCAAGGTCCTTGCAGAATGGGCCTCGGCCCTGCCTGTAATAGATTTTGTTATGCTGAATATAGCAAAAAGGTAATAGCCTTAGACAACCATTTGGAAATAATCTGATTTGACACCAGTTGCTCCTTTTTACCTTTACAAGAAATGAACACTTGATCAGATGATCTGTAAAATGTAGTTCCATCTAGATACTACCAGAGTTGTCTGTGGACATCCAAGGTATGAAGTATTCTTTCAACCTCATTTTTAGGTTCAAGAAAGAAAACAGGGAGATGGATAATTTGACATACAATAAACTCTACCACTTGAGGCATAAAAGAAGGATTAGTTCTCAAAGAAACCCTGTCCTTTTGGAAAATGAGGTATGGTTGATTCACCATAAGAGCATGCTACTCAGATACCCTTCTTGCAGAGGTCAGAGCAATCAATACAACTGTTTTCCATGTTAAGAACCTCAACTTAGCCAGATTAGCTGGTTCATATGGAGCAAATGATAGCTTTTCTAACAGAAAATTAAGATCCCAAGGAGAGGCCACAGTTTACTTGGAGGATCTTTATGCAAACCCCCTTTCAAGAACATTTTGACATGCAACTTCTTTGAAAGAGGAGGATCCATGAGCAGACATGTTGAAATGGTCAATAAATGATGATTTACAGAGGAATAAGAAAGGCCGTAGAATAGTAACACAAATATTGTAAAACCAGAGAACAACTAGCCCTGAATGGGTGCTGGTTATGTTGTTCACACAAACTACAAAACATTTTCCATTTCCTAATATATAATTTTTTAGTCCCAGGTTTTATTGCCTCCATTAGTACCTACTGCACATCCTCAGAAAATAGGTGCCTAAAAAAAATTATCAACCAGGCAGTCAAATGAAGGTGATTAATGTTGGAGTGTATCAAATACCCCTGTTCTTGTGTGAGTAGATCCATGCTGTGAAGAAGCTTGTGGTAATTTCCCCTGACCATTTCCAACAGAAGGGAGAACCACAGTTGCATTGGCCAGTAATGAGTCATCACAATGATCTTGGGGGATTCCTTCTGAATCTTCAGAAATACCCTGGATATTAGTAGAAAGGGTGCAAAGTAGAGGAACACTCCTGTTCAAAGAAACAAAAAGGCATCGGTCTTCCAGGCCTTCTTGCATAGAGTCCTGGAACAAAATTTTGCCAGTTAATTGTTTAAAGAGGAGGCAACGACGTCTACTTCAGGTACTCCCCACAGATGTATCAAATCTTGAAAGACTCCCGGATCTAGTTTCCATTTGTGAGGGTCTGCCCTGGTCCTGCTCAGTTCATCTGCCACACAGTTTTGCTCTGATGGAATGTAAAATGCCTGTAGAGTGAGACTGTACTGTGAAACTATATCCCAAGTGAACATGGCTAGTCTGCAAAGGGGGTATAACCTGGTTCCCCCTTACCTGTTGCTGTACCACATTACTGTGGTATTGTCTGTAACCACTTGAGGTCTCAGTAACCAAAGATGAGTTGAGTGCCTTGATCAGGGCAAGCATCTCCTTGATATCCATCTGCTTGTATCTGCCCTTGGTGTCCCACACTCCCTGCACTTCTATCTCTCCTGAAATTAATTATCAAGCAAAGTCTGAAGCATCTGCATGGGACTGACTGCTTTGGAGCAGGGAGGGAGAAGGGGAAACCTTGATTTAAGGATATATGCTGTCTCCACTAAATGAATTCTCTTCTGACAAACCCCAGTACTGGGATCTGAAAAGACAAAGGGTGTTGGTACTGGGACCAAATAGATTAGAGATACCACCGTACCTTTCTCATGCAGAGTCTTGCCAGGCGTAACATGAGAATCATAGATGCCACAAAATCCAAAATCCTGAGGTATTCCCTCGCAGTCACTGAAGTCTGAGAGAAAACCTTTGAAATTAATTTAAATAAAGATCTATTTATTTTCCTGTGGAAGAAAAGGTCTTTGAACTAAGGTGTCTAGTTGACATCCCAGGAACACAATCCTGTGTGAGAGTAAAGAAGGACTTTTGAATATTCTTTTCAAATCCCAGCCTGTGCAAGAGATCTCTCACCCAAAATGGAGATTCCTGACATTTTAAAAAATATTCTTGAAAGATGAGCAAGCCATCTAAATATGCAAAAATGTGGGTACCCTGCAGCCTGCAATGAGCTATAACTGGAGCTTGACACTTTGTGTGCACTTTTGGTCCAGTGGCTAGTCCAAAGGGTAAGGCAGAGAATTGACAATGTGATCTAGACACACAAAACCTTAAGAAACACCTTAAGACTGGATGAATTGGAATGCAATAAGAATCTTTTAAGTCCAGAGTTACCAGGAAACTTGAAAGAGGAAGAAAAGGCAACAGGTTGTGAAGTGACATCCTTTTGAATATGGGCACCATCACTAAAAGGTTTAGGAAAGAAAGATCCATAACTGGTCTACAAGCATTTTCTTTCTTTGGGACTAAGAACATCTTTGAATAAAACCCCTTCCCCACCGGGGAAGGAGGAACTGTTTCTATCACTCCATGGGACAGCATGTGATGAACAGCAGGTGGGAACAAAGCAGTCTGATCTGCTGGATGAGGAATGACCCCCTGGGAAGGAGAAAATTTCCTCACACTGTCATCTGTAACCCTAATGAATGACTTTCTGAACCAATTTGTCTAAAACAATCTGTTGCCAAAAAGAAAAAAAAATGGAGATTCAGACTTTCGGGAACAGAGTGTGGGACAGGGTGGGAGGGGTCACAAGGTCTCTTGAATAGTCAGACTTTCCTCAGTTTTATTTCTTTTTGGAACCTCCTTGTCACTTCTTAAATGCTGTTTACCTAAATTCTGTTGAGACTGTTTATTCTGTTTTGCCAAAACTGGATGAGCAGAAAGAAAATCCTTTGGATAATTTGAAAAAGGAGGGCTTAAAAATCTTATAGATTCCCCTTTCATCACACCTTTTGATTACCTCTGCAGCAGAGGGGGAAAACATTAAATCTCTATCCAAGGGAGAAAATAAAATCTCATTTTTAACATCATTTGGAAGGTTCTGAGAATGCAGCTAAGCAAACCTCCTTGAAACCATAGTATCAACAGACTCAGACACACTGCAAACAATGAGTAGCGACCTGTGCAATAGAAGAAAGCAAGTTATTTAAAGCAGACTTTTCTTCACAAGAAGAAAATTACAATTGTGCAAAATCTTAGCATAATGGTAGATGTCCTTCTCTTCACTGTCACAGTATTGATAACACTAGAGATCCCCGCCTATGGCTGCCCAATGTATGGCCAGTAAACCAAAGCCTTAGGTTGCTTTAAGGTACGCCGCACATCACACATATGCTACTCATGTAGCATAGGGCATAAATGTGACATCTGGATGTACCATCCTCAGAACTGAAAGTCCCAGTAGGAATACCAGTCCAAGGAAAACCAAGAGGTAACCAGTACATCCAGAAGAGAAATGGACTAGGGGAGGAAGGAGGGAGTAAATCCTACAACAGTGAAGAGAAGGACGTCTAACGGGGTCTATATCACATCAAACTTGTATAAGTTCGAATGATGTAATATCGAACCCAAAAGTCCGAAACCGCACAATAACGAACACACAAAACAGTGATCCCCCCCCCCCCCGGGGGGGGTCGCTGTTCCCTAACAAAAAAACAAACAAAAAAAAAACCCCTTAAACTGAAACTAAAGTGGGGGATTTCACTCCCCACACCCTCCAACATGGGGGGGCTGTGCCCCCCACACCCCCCTACTTAAATATACCAACTCTGAGATTGCACCACAGTGGAGGAAATAGCAAAGCCCCAAAAACGGCTCACCGATTTTTTTTCCCTGGGGAAAAAAAAAATCGTTCAAACTTATACAAGTTCAACAATGTGCTATAGACCCCATCTAACATTATAAGATATCACACAACTGTACTATGTCCTTCCATCTCACTGTTGCAGTATTCATTAACATTAGGGAGAGTGCCAAAGCTCAGGAAGAAACTTGGGAGGAGGAAGGGCCAGCACAGCTCTCTAGGAAGCCATGAAGGACGGCTCTAGCAAAACCAGCTCTAGCTCTGGAAATTCCATCCAACTTGTAGTGCTTGGTAAAAGTATGCATAGACGTCCAGGTAGTTGTCTCAAGAATAGTTAAAATGCAAACCCTTGAAAAACGCAACAGAAGAAGCCACAGCTCTACTACAATGAGCCTTTACAGAAAAAGGAAGGCTCCTTCCAATAACAAAAAGAAATAGATTTTGAAATCCAAGAAGAAATAGTCTGCTTGGATACAGCTACTCCCAAGGATCTGGAATGAAAGGAAACAAAGAGCTGAACAGATTTCCTAGTAGTTTTAGTCTTATCTCAATAAAATCTGAGTTGTCTATGCCCATCCAATGTGTGCAGCACCATTTTGCTACCAGATTGCGGAGAAGGGAAAAAAGTAGGCAAATGAAGACTGATTAAAGGACAATTAGTTCACCACCTTGGGCATAAAAGGATTAGTACGCAAGAACATCCTGTCCTTATGAAACACAAAACAAGGAGCACAAGCCATAAGGGCTTGACGCTCAGACATCCATCTGGCAGAAGTAAGGGCTAACAAAAGAACACTCTTCCAAGAGCAACGTTGCAAAGAAACTGAAGCTGCAGGTTCAAAAGGTGCCAGAGTCAATTTCTCCAAAACAAAAGTAAGATCCCAGGAGGAGGAGCAGGCTTCCTGGGAGGCCTAATATGAAGGACACCTTTAAGGAATTCTTTAGCTTCAAACCTGGAAACGAAAGGAGGAGAAAAAAGCAGACAAGCAGAGATAGCTGATAAGTGGGCCTTAACAGAAGAATAAGCCAACACAGCATTGAGCAATTCACACAGATAAAACAGAACCAAAAGAACATCCACAGAAAGTTGATTCAGGTTAAAAGAAAGACACCAAACAGAAAAAAAACCCTTCCAATTGGATAAGTAGGACTTCCTAGTATTGGGTTTCCTGACTGCCAGCAGGACCCTAAGCATGTCCTCAGGAAAAAAGGTGTCTGTGGAATCAAAATCCTATCACCCACAGAGTCAATTAATGAGTTGACAGGTGGGGATGGATGAGAGATCCCTTGTTTTGTGTGAGTAGGTCTACCCTGTGAGGTAAGTTATGATGACTGCCCTTGGCTAAATGCAAAAGAGGGAACCAATGCTCTCTCGGCCAAAAGGGAGTCACCAGCAATATTTTGGGGGCATCCTGTTGAATTTTGAACAGGACTTCTGGAATGAGGGGAAGGGGAGGTGAAAGCATAAAGAAACATCTCCTTCCAAGAAAAAGAGAGGGCATCCACCTTCCACACCAGAGGACCTGGGACTCTGGCACAAAATACAGGACGTTGTCTGTTCAGTGAGAAGGCAAACAGATCTATCTGAGGAGTACCCCACTGGTAGACAATGTCCAGAAACACATCGCTGTGAAGCATCCATTCGTGAGATTGAGTTAAGGACCTGCTCAGAGTGTCTGCCACAATGTTTCAACCTCAGGGAATGTAAACTGCCTGAAGAGTCACTTGATACTGAACAGCAAGATCCCATACCAGGAGTGCCAACCAGCAAAGAAGAGATCTTGTTCTCCCTTGTTTGTTTACAGACAACAATACAGTGATTTGGTAAGTAAACACCTTGAGAGGTCCTGGGGGAAAAAAGAGGATGAAAAGCCTGAAGGGCCGACAGAAGGGCGCTCATGTCTTTGATACTGATGTGCTCCTTCTGTTGAAAAGGATACCACACCCCCTGCACATTTAGGAAGCCAAAAGCTGCAGCCCATCCCATATCTGAAGTGTCTGTGAACAGCTGCTGAGAGGGAAGAGGGGAATGAAAAGGGAGCCCTGCATTTAAGGACAACTGCTGGATCCACCAGTGGAGTTCCTTCTAGAGACAAGGTAGAAGAGGAACTTCAGATTCTAGGGGATAAGCATGCTGAAGCCAAACTGACTTCAGGAACCACTGAAAATTCTTCATGTGAAGCTTGGCCAGAAGGAGCACAGGGATGGTGGATGCCATGAAACCCAAAGCTCTCAGAAACTCCCTGTCTGTAATGGAAGTCAGAGGAAGAAGAGTTTGAAAGAAGGAGAGGAGGGTCAAGGCCTTGGCAGGGATGCCAGCAAAGGCACTGTCTGAATCCTGTAACCCAGAACAACATGGTCCTGAGAAGGAATCGGAGAAGACTTTTTGAAGTTTATTGTAAACCCCAGGCTCTGAAGAAGAGAAATGGCAAAATGGAAATTTTGCAACAGGATGCCTGAAACAGATTATCCAAGTAGGGAAATACTTGGATCCCCTGAAGCCTACAAAAAGCAATCACAGGAGCAAGGCATTTGGTGAATACCCGTTGGGCAGCAGAAAGGCCAAAGGGCAGAGCAGAGAACTGAAAATGCCTGGAAGCAACACCAAAATTCAAAAACTTCCTGAAAAGGGGATAGATTGGAATATGGAGATAAGCATCCTTGAGATCCAGAGACACCATATAAGCCTGAGAAAGGAAAAGAAGGAACAAAGTCTGAAGGAGCAACATTCAAAAAGTGGACACCTTCAGAAAAGTGTTTAGATGAAACAGGTCTAGAATTGGTCTCCAAGTACCCTCCTTTCTGGGTACTAAAAACATCCTGGAGTAAACCCCACTCCCCCTCTGGGACACACTCACCTGTTGAATAGTACCCCTGAGTCAAAACAGTCCCAAAGCACCTCTGGGGAAAAAGGAGAGTTGGTCCCAAGGGGGCTGAGAATACCCATAAAAGGGGGGGAGGGATTTCCAAACCATGAAATACCCCAGCAAATGATGGACAGAACTCAGGAATCCTGTGTAATCTTTAGTCAAACAGGAAGAGAGAAAGAGAGGTGAAGAGAAAGAGGAAAGTGGCTGGGAAGAACAGGATAGTTAGACAGCACCTGGCTTATCTGGAAAGGAAGACTTCTAAGGACCTGAAGTCTATATAGCCTTAGCAGGAGGAGCCTGCTTGCTACCCTTTCCCCCCTTATGTGGAGGGCGAGATTGCCTGCAAACAAAGGCTGGCTTATTGGATTAGTTTCTCTTAAATTTAGGAAAAGGAGAAACACACTTTTGAGTTCCTGTAAGGCCTTTTCCTTATCCTGAAGGGACTTAAATGAGCAGCAGCTTCAACAAACAAGTATTTATTATCAAGAGGGGTATCCATCAGCATATCTTTGATATCAACAAGCAAAGGTTGAAGCTGAAGCCAAGAATACCTCCTCATCACTGACCCAAAAGCAGCAGCCCTAGAAGAAGCATCTGCTGCATCATAATTATACTTAATGGAATGATGAGCCACCTGGGTGGAAGTCCCTAACAGGGAAAGAACAGAAGTTTTGCCCTCAGAGTCTGAAAGATCAGAAATAACCTGCCAAGCCTGGGATAGGAGAGCCAACACATACCTGGACATATGGGTCTGATCATTAACATCCCTAAAAGCCAAGATAGCTGAGGTGTAAATGTTCTTACCTTGCCCTTCCATGGTTCTGCTGTCTTTATCAGACGGCAGTAACTTGGGCAAAGAAAGCAATTGAGAGGTCTTGTCACAGACTACAGACACCACTGAGGGAGCAACAGCAGGACACCTGTACAAAAATTCACTGTCCTTATGTACCCTACAAAACCTATCAGGTTTCTTGGAAGTAGGGAGCTGAGAATCTGAAGCTTTTAGAGGCACTGGCAAATGCATCCAACAAAGCCGACAAACAGGAGGAACAGCAGAAGGTTTAGGAGATTCCATATGTGGAAACTCACAGTACCTCTCAAGAGACCTGAGCACAATCTCATTTAAAGAACACCATCATCCTGGAGATTGTGTCCCCAAAAGAAATCTCTTCCAAAGGAGTATCAGGACTGGTAGATTATCTGACCAACAGTCCAAAGGGCAAAGATTCTGAGAAGTGTAAGCAAGGGATTCCTCGCTAGAATCTAACTCCTCCTCAGAAGAATGCTGTTCCCTGGGTCTTTTACAGGGAGTGGAGGACCAAGGGGGAGCTGGAACCAAAATACCCTAAGGAAGTTTCAATGACATCAAAGCACTAAACAAATCCTGAGTGAAGGCCTGCCATTCACTCTGTGGATCCTTAGGGGCAGTAGAAACACGTTTAGTTTTCTGTTTTTTCTTTAAAGGGACATCTGCCTTACAAAACATGGAAGGCTCCGACCCTGGATGGCATTCAATAGTAGTAGTAAAGACTTCTTCTCCGATTAAAATCCGAGAAACATTCCTAGGACCCTCAGAAATGATCAACCATGGTTCCTCTGAACATTCAACACGGACATCTGCAAAGCCTCCTTTGACAAGCTTAAAGCCGGAATCCCTGCCAGCCTCCAACCCGGTAGCAGCACAGGAATCAGACAACAAAACTGGGCGAACCTCCAGGTATTCACTCGCCTCAGGAGAACTGTCCAGTGGAGGCTGAACAGTGGAAGATTCTGACCTAGGCTTCTTGGCCTTCTTCCATGATGGCTGTCCCTCAGGGTGGGAAGGTTCTTCAATAGAATCTTTCGCAAAAAGTTTTAAGTCGTTGATTCTCAAGATATACTGCCAAAGTAAAAGGTCTACTAAGCAGAGTTTTAAGTACAAAAGCCTGAGGACAAAATTCAGAATCCATCTCTGCATCTTCCTGTTCTTAAATCTCTTCAGGAACAGAGACATCCTTTTTCTTTTTTTCTTATTTACCAGAGACTACTCTACAAGAAGAATCAATAACCTAAATCAAACCCCAAGCCAGTCCCAGTAAACTACTCCAATCCAAATATATTTGAGCAGGAGTAAATGCATGCTTGGTATTCAGTTTCTTTTTGACAAGAAAAATGGGGCCAACTGTGTTACTAATGCAGCTGCTATTTTCCCTGGGATGGGCGAGCATTCTGACAACAGGGAAACATTCTCTTTTCCCTCTCCCAGAACCAACGAGAGTGATTCTCCTGTTGCCCACTGAGAGGACTCCAAAAGCCGCAGAGGAAACAGCAACCCCCCCTCATCCAAAGTGGCTGCAGATACTACACTACAGAGATCTAGGGAAAAAGATGAGTGGTCTGAGGTACAACCAATGGCCACAGCAGTCACCCATCCCTGGCTGTCACAAACTGCTAGTCTGTTGTGGTGGCAAAGACTGTTTACTTAACTTTTTCTTTTTGTGGCTGGGAGAAGGACTAGCCATGGGAGTGACAATCTGTTCCATGGTCAAGGCAAAAACCGTGCCTCCATCCTGAGGAAAACAAGCAGCAATGCTAGTAAAGTTTCCAGTCCACATAATAAAAGACAGCAAAAAGCACTTTCAAAACACTATGGCAGCCCAACAACTTTAAAATAAACAATTTATCCACAGAAAATAGTTTATCAATTAGATAATATTACTTTAAAACTGACATAAACAACAAGTGCTACATGTAAGAGTACTTTACAGTCTCAAGACAATCTGCTAAAACACAATGCTCCTAGCTTTAAAAAACTTTCTTGAAGAGGAAAGTCAGTAAAAAAAATAAGAAAATGTAAGTTTTTTCCCCAAAAAGAACTTACCTGCCCAGCTAAGGAAAGCAAAAGCTGACCATCAATCCTCAAAAAGCCTCAGAGGAGCGTACTCTTCGGTGACAGTAAAGCCCTGAAGAGCTTTGATCCTAAACTCGTCTTTCAGTCACCTCAGCTTGAGCTGACAGTTTGGGTGCAGGAAAAGTGCCCTGAATCTTTGGAAGCTGTCTGTCTAGTACATCCTTGGCAGTACATAACCCATACAGCTAAGGCTACTGCAGCAGTGATCAACATGAAGTACATCACTGTAGATCTGCACTCAAGATAGTTAAAGGAAATTCAGAAGGCTTCCCTATACAATCTCAGGATAAAATTCCTCGAGTTTCAGTAGGGCACATAAAAAGTCAAATGGCGTAAGGCTGAATGTTTTTCTCCATAGGAAATTATTGCCAGTGTGATTGCTAAGTGTGCGCCAGCAATGGTTCACTTTTTAGGGAGATTTCTCCCTTCTACTTGGTATGACCTCAGAGTTGGTATATATAAAGTTGGGGGATATATGGGGCTTGTACTTCATATTAGGGGCAGGTGCATCTGGAGCATTTCTCTGTGGACCTCCGCTGAAAATAGGCTCGGTCAACAAATGTTAAATAAACAAAAAAATTCAAGGTAATGTCAGTAAAGGTAATGGCCCAATTGCTTTAATGACATCAAGAATCCACAGATGGGCTTTAATTATTTATTTATTTTACATTTGTTAACCAGGAAAGTCTAACTGAGGTAAAACTAGCCCTCTTTCAGCAGAGGCCCAGGGAGAAAAGCTTTCAAAAATATTATACAATTAGAATTAAAAAAATACAGATACAATATACAAACAAAAAAAAATACAAAATCACATTCTGAGGTGCTAATTTCTGGTATTAACAACATTAAATAATTATGTATTCACATATCATAATAGTTAACATGTTGGAAATATGAGAAAAGACTTAAGCATGCAGTCAAAGAAATAGTTACATTTAAAACATTTTTTTTTTGGGGTAGAAGTTTAGAGAAGGTATTTAGAAAAGAGAAGAGTTTGAATAAAGAATAATACGTTTTAGTTAAATGGAGCCGACAGGCAAAAGGGAAGTTAGGGATGTCGAAAAGGTGGAGAGTATAGGATAATGGTTTGGAAAAGTGTTTAACCGATAGGTAGCTGTGGGGATGGGGAACTATTTTATGTTGGGTGTAAACAGAGGCAGAGGCAGGTTTAATGTTTACTTGCACATGTAAGTCGACCAAGGATGCCTAATGTAAGAAAAAAAAACAGTCCATGGAAACTCATCAAGATAAACATCTAATATTAGTTCAGTTTAAAAAATAATCAGTTGTGACATGCTCAAGTCTAACACTTTGGCTTGTGTTTTTTGAGGGTATGAAAATTACACAGATACACCACTATTTAAATATGATGCAGTACTATAACCAATGAGAAAACTGTTACTACAAGGTGAGTGTCCAATAAGTACGCAGGCAAATGCTTGTCAGATATCACTTTATTCAAAAAAATACCTATTAAAAATGTGAACAACATGATTCTTTTATAATTACTTAATAGTATAACTCCTCTTTCTGTCTTTAACTTGACCTACAACTCAAAAGTCTCTCTTCATCTAGTCCATCTACCCAGTTAAAGTCAGTAAGTTCAGCTGTGAAATGCTGTAAAGTAAAATGCAGCACTACAAAACAGTACATAATCACACTGTGACACCCCTGCACTGCCCCAGTAATCAAGGAGTCTCAATCCTCACCACTGGCAACAGCTAGGGGGCGTACACACAGGGAGGATGACAAGTACACACACAGTAAAGTGCAATTTTCCTTAACAGCACACAGAGATCACAGTCAGTCTGGGGCTGGTTTCTCCCACTTTCTCCAAAGCCCCAATAACACTCCCCATTGGCACAGCTATAGGGTTAGCCGAGTGGCCAAGCCAAGACCTCCAGCATCCTCTCTGTCCAACCAGTGCTTCATGCCCCTGCCAAAGTAGCTGACACACACATACACTGAGATTTGACGCACACACACACACACACACACACACACCTAGGAAAGGCTGGCACAGGTTTACTAGCTATGTCCCCTTTTGCCAAGACTATAAGGTAGTTCTAGCTGCCACCAACCACCCTTATCAGCTACTATAAGGCACTTACAAAGGGTGTTCAATCCTACTGTGTAATTAATCCAAATGGCAGTTTTGACGAAGCAAGGATATTGGAGTGGCCTGTACAGTGTCACCATATACATATGCAAGTACTCAACAGCTTAAATATGTCTCACAAATATCAGCCACCAAGATAGGTTTAAATATATTTAACAATAAATAAAAGAACAAGACAATACTCAGAAAACAAACACAGTTACTTCAGTGCTCAAAATCACAAGAAATATTTTAAAACAATATTGCAGGACAGTCTCAAATAAATACAGAAAACATCTAAACTAATCATTACTATTTCTATCTATATCTAAGAGAGATACTATGCCCCAAGTATTACTTACAGCCAGGCAAGTGCAGATGATGATGATGAGTGGATGTTTCCAAGTCAAAGACAAAATACAAAATGCACAGTCTCTCGCTGAGAGAGTTCTTAAATTAATATCACATTTTACTGCTGGGTTGGCCTGGATTTTTGTTACCTAACTTCAGTTCCGAGGCTAAAACAGAAACTAATAGAATTTTAACATCTCTGTTAAAAATACACATCCCTCAGATGTTTGCCAGATCTTGGAAGTCATAAAGCACTTTACATTTCAAACCTAGTAATTACTTTTCTTTTAAGACAATAGAAAAACTTCTAGCTCTAGACATTGTGTCTGCTGTTGAATTGAAACTGAGAGAGAATATCTTTTGTTTATGGCCCAGCTATAAGTAACTTCACGTCACCTATTCTTAGGTTTTGCAGGTTAATCTTCTATGTTTCAGCAGGGTATGCTGTGGTTACCCTTCTTGAAGCTCAGTACATAACATACAGTTCTGTATAAATCATATTAATATTCACAAATGACAGAATTGTTTACAAAATTCCAGATAGCTGGGCTGGCAGAGTGACACAGACTTGTGACTATACATACATCACGGAGTTTATATCCTGTAAAACCACAAAAAGAATGCCAATGCTGTGTAAAAGAAGGAAAACACATAATAGAGCTGCAGCACAGGCAATGTTTAATAGCTTTTGTCTCAAATCTTAACAGACTTCTTCAAAACATGATGTCTGTTAAGATTTTGGATGGATGAAAGCAGTTAAACTAGTCTAGCAGTTGACCTGGCTTAGAGGATTAAGGAGCAGTTACTAACTTATTTCCTGTGGTCAAGGAACATGTGGACATAAGCTGATTTAAGTATATTTTCTGCACTTATTTAAGATTTGAGTGAGTAAATATAGTGTGTCTTGCATTCAGTAAATATTGTGTGTGTCTCTGAATCTCTGCAGTAGTTCCCCACCCCCCTCCCTGTTTCTTGCTGTGGTGTTAATCTTGGGTGGCTTTGGAACTGCCCGCCCCTGCTGTAAATCTCTCTTTGCACACTCCTCCTGGACCTATCTCATTCGCTCACTCAACTGAGTACAGTGAGATCATATTTTGATTTTGGATACTCTTACCAGTCCCATCTCCTCTGCAGTGTACAGAGAGAGCACTTGGGAAGGGCATTCCTCTATAGTATCTTAATCTGCTCTTAATCTGCTCTGTTTCCTCTATCTCAAAAAAAAAAAAAAATTTCTGCCTTACTGTATTTGTGTTTCTTCCTACTTTATTACCTTATTTTGCTTTTGCCTCTTTTAACATTTTAAAGTGCAACCTGTGTGTTGAGACAGTCTTACAAGACTAAAGTGTAGCTATCATTCTAAGTCTTTTGGATTAAGCACTTGGGCTTCAGACCAGTTGTTTTACATTAGGAAGGTTTGTGGCCTGCACTGTGGTGGCAGGACAGGTAACTTACATCCTTCTAAGTTGGGAACTGCTGATTGAGGGCTCAGTGTCTGTTATTCTAAAAGTGTATTAGTTCTGGTTTAAGCACTTGGGCTTCAGACCAGTTATTTTACATTAAGAAGGTTCGTGGTCTGCACTCTTGTGGGAGGAGAGGCTGGACTCTGCCCTTCTGAGCTGGGAATTTCTGGTTAAAGACTTATTAGTGCCTGCATATTTGAACTGTTTCTTACTGAAATTGGTACACCTTGTTTGCTGTAGCATAGACTAGATCCAGACCTGCTGAATCTAGCTTTGTTTGTATGCTTGTTGTTTGTTTGCTTGTTATTTCCCTGAAACGCTAATTCAACCTAAAACATGGCTTTTCAGCGCTTCTGTGGATCCCTAGTGATATCTGCATTGCTTACTGTACTTATTTCCTTGTTTCACTTGAAAGAAAGTTACTGTTTGTCGTTTTTGCATTTAAGTTACCTGTTTGCATTTAAGTTACCTGGCACTTGCTCACTAAAGCAATTATATAAGTCAGCACTAAAAATTAAAAGCACTACACCCTCACAAACTCCCTTGAGTACCTTGTTCCCACTAGCCCTTTTTTTCAATTATAAAGGAATTCCCAATACTATTCTAGCATGTCCAAAGGTCAGTTGTCAATCTCCTCTCCGGTCCAACTGGTGAATCTGGGAATCTTGAGGCAATGTTACAACTGCCTCATGTACACAGACAACCCTCTCCTCCTCCCAACAAATTCCAACACATGTGAGAGATGCAACCATATAGCCATACTGGAGGCTAAGCTCTCTCAACTCAGTACTGGCGAAAACAGTCAGGAGGAGAAGGAAACCACACTCACTACAATTCCAGTCTCACATAGACCTACCACGAAAGCAAACCAAACACAAACACACAAAAACATACTCTGAGGCTCTAAATAAAAATCTGACTAAGCAGCAGAGACCTCCAAAGCAGACACCCAAGCAACCGCTACCCCAAAACAAAACACGTGCAACACATAGCTCACAAAGCCAGTGTGCCAAACAGTCACAGCCCTTAAAGCTAAACAACACACCTGATACACTTGTAATAGGTGACTCTATCGTCAGGCACACTGACGTCCCACTCACCAGGCTGAACAAGGAGAAGGTCACAGTGAGCTGCCTTTCGGGTGCTAGGATCCACCACATAACACAAGCACTCAGGTCACTCCAAGGCAAGTACAAATATGACTCTGTCATTGTCCATGCTGGTGTGAATGACCTGAGACTTACCTCCCTGGACTACATGAAAAGAGACATAGAGGAGCTCTCTGAGCATGTAGCCCAGGCCGGTATGACACTGACCTTGAGTAGCATCTTACCCTCATCAAGAATGATGCCACAACATGAAGACAAGATGATCAATTTCAAAAATTGGCTTAAGTACTGGTGTCATTCAAAGGGGATCCAATGCCCGTCAGCTTGGGATGACATGCTCGACAAGCCACGATGCTTCGCTAGGGACGGCTTGCACCTGTCACCCTGGGCTTTCGGATATTGGCAAAGGCTCTTGCGACCCCCATAATGCCTTTTTTAGGCAAGGCTCCAAAGACAAACCCACCTCCATAGGTATCACAAGGGATAAGAAACTAAGAGCAATGCTACTCAACGCCAGAAGTCTAAACCTCCAGATGCACGCACTCGAAACTCTCCTTAGCATGGAGAACATCAATATCTGTGCAGTAACAGAAACCTGGTTCAAGGCTCCCGAAAGCACCCCAGCACTACCAGGTTATACCTCATACCATGCTTTCCAGCCCCAAAACTTGGACCAAACCACAAAAGGAGGGGGAGTATCAATATTCAAAGATACCCACACCTCCAGGTTGGTGGCACAGCACTAAGCATCAGAGACTATCCATGTGCAACTAACAGTGGGTAAAACTGCCTTCCAGTTTATAGCCTGCTACAGACCACCCTCCCAAACCCAGGAACCCCACTCGGCCTTTCTGAGAACACTGGAAAAT
This sequence comes from Protopterus annectens, assembly GCF_019279795.1. Lineage (NCBI taxonomy): Eukaryota > Metazoa > Chordata > Ceratodontiformes > Protopteridae > Protopterus > Protopterus annectens. Next base: position 747,896,319 of record NC_056751.1, read on the forward strand.
ATGAAGGTCTCTCCAAACACCATTATATTGGGCGACTTCAACTACCCAAACATAGACTGGGAGCATTACTCTAGCTCCAACACCCTAGCCCAAAGGTTCCTAGAATTTATAAACTCAAATGCTATGGAACAACTTGTTACCACTCCCACAAGAGGGGAAAACATACTGGGCCTGATCATCACCAACATGGGGACTCTATGCTCCAGACCAGAAGTGTATCCCTCATTGGTAAGATCAGACCATAAACTAATCTCACTGGATATTCACATCCCGACTCCACCCCCTGCCCTGAAAACCAGAGTGAAAAACTTCTCTAATGCAAATTTCACACTCCTCAAAACCGAGGTGGAATCCTTCAAAGCCCCACGGGCCTGTGGAAAATACAGCCTAGACCGCAGAATCCTTTATAAATGCATTCTATGAACACCTTCAGGAATGCATGGATCATGCAATCCCAAATAAAACCAAGTCCCAATCCTCCAAAGGCAGACGTCCTGTCTGGTGGACCCCAGCCATAAACAAACTATACAATAGAAGGAGGAAGCTACTACATGATAAAGCAAAATCCCAAAAAGGGAAGGCATCTCTGATCAGTATTAGCAAAAAACTACGGGCACTCATAAAATCATCTAAGGCCAGCTTCGAGAGAAAAATTGCACAGGACATCAAGGATAATCACAAGGCTTTCTTTAGTTATGTTAGGAACCTGGGTGGGAATTCCCAGATATGTTCAGAAATAGTCCAAAATGACAAAAAATACACCAAACCCACAGACATTGCCAACATCCTAGCTGACAGGTTCAGCGCAAACCCCCCCCCCACCAAAAGGGCAAATATCTATCCCAGCAGAGTGCTGCCCCCCTGACATCTCAGATGCTCAGGTAAGAGCTGTCCTCTCCAAAGCAAAAAACACAGCATCAATGGGACCAGAAGGTGTCCCGGGCTGTGTCCTACATGAACTCCAAGAAGAGCTAAACCCAAACATAAAACTACTGTTCAATCTCAGCCTTACTACAGGATATGTACCCAAAGAGTGGCGTACAGCAACAGTGGTCCCTCTCCACAAAGGTGGTGCCTCAACGGATCCTGGAAACTATCGCCCCATAAGCCTGACTAGCTTGGTCTGCATAGCTATGGAAAGGATCATCATGGACCTCATAAATAAAGATATTGGGGACCTACAGACACTGGATCCTACCCAGTTCGGCTTTGTTAAGGGCAGATCCTGCCTCTTAAACCTGGTCAATTTCTTTGAAACAGTCACCAAGGCCATTGACGAGGGGAAGGTGGTCCACACAGCCTACCTGGACCTCGCAAAAGCCTTCGATACAATACCCAACTCGGGCATTATAGATAAGCTCACCAGCTTAAACATAAACCCCTATGTCACTAGATGGGTTGCAAACTGGATCAAGGACAGAACCCACATGGTTAGAATTGCTGGAGCCATGTCAGACTCCAAACCAGTTACAAGTGGCGTCCCACAAGGCTCAGTCCTGGGACCTCTCTTGTTCGGTATATATTTCTCGGAGGTACAGGCCAACACAGAAGGACTGTGGCTGACCAAGTTTGCAGATGACTGCAAACTGGGCGCCATAATCGACACTCCAGCCGACACAAGCATCCTCCAAAAGGACCTCATAGAAACAGACAACTGGTGCCAGAGCCATGGCCTCAAGCTAAACGCCAAAAGTGTATAGTCATCCCTTTGGCAAAACAAAGTGCCCACAAATTACCACATAGGTGGTAATCCATTAAGTACAGAAGAAGTAATTAGGGACCTGGGGACCCAAGTTGATAGCAATCTCTCATTTGACAACCACGTGACCAAAGTGGTTAGAAAAACATTTTATATAGCCCACCTAATCATGAAGGGATTCACATCTAGATCAGGGGAGGTCATCGTACCTCTTTACTCATCCTTCATCAGGCCCATAATTGAGTACAATGCCCCTTTTGGAATGTACCTTACCAGACACCTGCAGCAACTGGAAAGACCCCAAAAGTACCTCACCAAGAGGATCAAAGGGCTCAAACAGATGCCATATGCTGCCCGGTTAAAGAAACTCCAGCTCTACTCAGTGGTATACCACCTGCTCAGAGGTGATCTGTGCCTGACGTATAAAGCCATGTCCAACCTGGAACTAATGGACATGCTGCACCTCAGAAAATCCAAATCCCATCGAGCTACGCGCTCGAGAGACTTGAACCTCAGCACTGAAATAAATAGGACATGCTGGAGGGACAGATTCATAATCCAGCGGCTCCCTTCACTCTGGAATAAAATCCCAGTCCAGGTTAGGCAGAGTCCCTCATTGACTCTCTTCAAGAGGAATCTTGATGAGTGGATGGGAGATTGTAGGTTTACCCCGGGTATCACTTCTGTGTCACTGTTAGACAGAGGCACAGTATACTAACTTCGAAAAAGGGCATAGCAAAATTAATTTAAAATGGGTGGGGAAAGCCAAACACACTCTGGCTAGGCTTATAAATGCCCTAGGGCAGATAGCCTAGTATGAACCTATGAACCTAAGGTTCAATGCCCTCAGTCTCCACTGACTTAACTGTATGTCTGATGTCTGTTACAACTTTGGATGAAAGCACCTAAACTAGTCTAGCAGTTGGCTTGGCTTAGCGCATCAATGAGCTGTTAATAACCCATTTCCTGTGGTCCACAGGTGCAAGGTTTCATTCCCTCAGTCTCCATTGACTGACTGTGCGACTCTGAGCAAATCACTTAATCGGACAGAATAGTCGGGCTGAGCGTAAAAAGGTCCATGGAGATCAGTGCTTTACCCCAAAAAACAAATACAATAAACATTATATTTCCTGTGCTGCAGCTCTGTCATGTGGTTTTTGGTTTTGATAGTATATCCTGTCTTGAGAAAGAGAGATACAGATTTTTTTGCAGCTGTATCATAAATGAAGTCTGATTTTGGCTATAATCATGGTAAATTATTTTCAGTCTGCGAAAAGGACAGGCAGGGGTCACTCCAGCCTTCATTTCCCAAATCAGTCTGACACATTCATTCCAACACTTTGATACAGTTTTTCCCACTCCATGCTCAGACAACTTATCCATTTCTCTTGAAATTTTCTCTCAGATTCTGAAAGCTGACGAAACATGCATATATGAAATAAACATTTGTAGCATTATTAAACATTTTATAATATCAAAGTGACTTACCATATTTGGAGTTTAACTGCTATGCCATCAATTGTTATTGTTTTTACTTTAAAATCAATACCTACAAGAGAAAATGATCACTTAAATACAGAAACATCTAAAAATGAAATATACACAGTACTGTATGATTTTAAATTAAATGGAGTTTTATTAAGACCTTAACTTAAACTATCTGATTTTTTTATATAAATACATAAAGACAGATATAAACATACAGTGATTTTCACTATATTACATGCTACAAGTACTGGAAAGTTAAAATGACAGTCTGTCTCTTTTAATTAAATACCTATAATTTTAAATGTAAGCTTTTTATAGTCACAAAGTTATAACTGTAAAACTCTACTGTACATTCAGGATGTAAATGCAAGGGTAAGCACTAATAAAGAGCATGTGGCAATGCTTTACATGGAATTTTAATTAACTTTGGCCTGGATTTATTAATTCCTATACTAAGTGTACACCATTCTGAATGACGACAGCACAAGCATAACCCCCGCCTTATTTCTCCTAATTTTAGTTTTCTTAGAGGATGCAGCAGTGGTCAGCAGCCAGGGTTGAGATGGTGTTGTTGGGCAGGGAGAGCAGGATGGAGAGGAGCAGATACATTCAAAGTGCAGCTGTCTAGTAAAAGTTGCAAACTACCTCATAGAGGTAGTGTGTGTTATTGAGACTGGTGTGGTTGTGTTTATATATATATATATATATATATATATATATATATATATATATATACATACATACATATGTTTACTGGTTTGGACCCCTAGGCAATTATGCAGGTATTTGCAGATGGGTGGCAGAGGTACCTGTCGTGAGAGTTTGTGATCCCTGGGTCATCTAGGCAATAATGCAGGTATTTGCGGATGGGTGGCAGAGGTACCTGGCGTGAGCGTTTGTGATCCCTGGGTCAGAGGTGGTGAGGTTCCTGCCAGGAGTGGAAGACATAAGGGTATCTAAGGTCATGGATGTCCCAAGAAGGGGGAAGGGTGCCAGTGTGTGGAAGACATAAGGGTATCCAAGGTCATGGATGTCCCAAGTAAGGGGGAGTGTGCCAGTGTGCAGATGAGAATGGAGTGCTGTAGCTGGGTATTGAGAAGAGGATGCTGGGTAGTGGTGCAAACCAGCAGTGAATGGGGTAAAGTGGTGCAGCTGAGCAGAAACAGCACTGCTGGTGTGGTCTGGGACCCTGAAATGCTGTCAGCAGTGGAAAAATTCAGAGGAGTCTCCTAGTGATTGGGTGTATGGGGGAACCTGACAGTATTTATGTAATGGGCAGGACCACTTGGGCACACTGGCAACCAGCTACAAATAGCTGCATACATGCCAAATGGGTGTGACTACAGTCCATGGAGTTGAACAGTGTTGTGGGTCCAACCCTGGTGGAGACAGACCCATGCAAGTTCAAAGGAGGATGACAGCCTCTCAGTGACTGGGAAGGGAATGCATGGTACTACACCCCATCCAGTTACAGTAACCACAGTACTACACATAGCATTCATTGCTATGCACCTCACTGTTGTGTGTGTGCAAACATATGCACCTATACACAATATGCATAGCAATCACCATTTGTACAACATATATGTCTTGTAATGCTATGGAGTGTATAGGTCACATGAAACACATTGGGTATGTGTGATGTTTAATGTTGAAGTTGTGTTGTAGCATGCCATGTTATGGCTGGCACTGGCATGTACACAATATGTCCTACACTCACCATAACCTCTGTATATGGCTATATTGAGCAATGGTATTCCATCAGGTATACATGCACCACTCATCCTGTGTGTATACATAGCATGCATGTGCTAAACCTGTGTCCACATTTATCTGCTAAAGACACAGATGCTCTAATCAGAAATGGATATCTATGTGACACACAGATACACATGCAGCCATGGTATGTATACCTGTGAGTGATGGTGCACAGGACATTGCAGAGCTTTCGATACTTGCACAGCAATGTTGTGAACATGTACACATTGCGTTCCTGGGTGAGGCCAATCACTGAACAACAACACACATGCATCAAAGTCATGTATACTGTTATTAGCAAGGACAGCCTACACTCGCACTGCATGCTGTTGAGCAACACACGTCCTGCATGCTGACACGTGTGATATGACTGTTTGGCTTGTGATACTGTACCCCACCATCAACCGCTATTGAGTATGTTCTGGATTGCTGGTGGTGTGTGTGTGTGTGTGTCTGTTTAAGTGAGGAATGTATTTGTGTGCATGTGTTCCAACATCATGTACAGGTCGTAAAGTGCGTTTCTTGTCTTCCTCTCACAGGTGCTGAGGTTGGACTGGTTCACTGCACCAGGGAACCTGATGTCACTGAGCAAAATAGTGATGATGAGGATAGGTGTGTTGAGGCACAGGCATGTTTGCCAGGGTCTGTCATTGGGCCAACAATCGACAGAACACTGAGCAAAATAGTGATGATGAGGATAGGTGTGTTGAGGCACAGGCATGTTTGCCAGGGTCTGTCATTGGGCCAACAATCGACAGAACACAAGTTTCCACCCCATCCATCCACACAGTCATACTGCCAATACATCCATCACCAATGCCCTTAGCTGAGGGACAGTGTACAGTCGGCATTGGCCAGGACAGTGTGGTATCTGTGGCACATGCAACCCAACACAGCAGCCATACCCAGATGTCTGGAAGGGTACCACATAGGCAGATATCCAGGGGTTCTTGTCAGAGCACTGCTGCTCATCATCCCCCTGGCAGACGTGCCACAGGTCTTACAACCTCACGCATGTTCCAGGCTGTCAAGGAGGCACGTAGGGAACAGTACACCAGACAGGGACTAAGGGCACAGAGGGCACATAATACCGCTGTAATTGACAGCATCCATGACCTAGCAGGTGCCATCCATAATTACAATGAGGTCACTGATAGACGGGGTGAGACATTAGCTGTCCTCCGCAATGTCGTGTCCATGTGTCAGGACAGTGCTGGACGGTTGAGACGTCGACGTGGACGTATGCCAGCAACATCTGCAGCTGGCAGTCGCCACGGATGTTCCTTAAGTCACAGCCGCTCCCGTAGTGCCAGTACCAGCCCCAGCAATGTTGGGGGAGGGCTGTCCATAGACCGTCCTAGAAGACCACGTGCACGTGGCTCTGGACAGTTCCAGCAGGGACCTGGGTCCAGTGAACATCTGTCCACTTCTGAGGATAGTACCCAGTCTGGCTTAGTACCTGATACTGTCAGTAGCACACCTGCCAGGCACAGGTACCATGTCCGTGGCCAGAGACTGTGATCTGTAAAGCCTGGCAGGTACAGTCTGTGGCTGTCCCACAAACCCCCATATATGGCAGCCACATGGTGGAACTGTGTGCATGCAGACACACACACACATAAAACAGACACCTAGGGCTAACACATACCCACACACATTACATCAACACTGGCCCATAGCAGTACTCTTGGCCCTCACACACACACACACACACACACACACACACACATGTCGATTGTATGGCTCAATGTAGGTCTCTGGCAAACCAACAACACACCCTGTGCATATGATGACACCTGTGCCACCTCCTGTCATCTGTAACATTGATGCAGGAACAGGTTACCATGGTGCTGATGCACAGGGTGACTTTACAGCAGCATAGTAATGCTAGCATGTTTGTTAGCATGTTGTCAGCAGTAGAGTATAATGATATCCTTGAAGGTGTAGCTGAGCAGGCATGATGCATTAAAGCTATGATTGTCAATGTAGTATTGTTTACACTAGTGTTAGTTCCAATAGTGTACTGTCTGCCCACGTGCCACTTGGCTGATGTGTGTAGTATTGGCAGCATGTGTTAGAGAGTGGACAGTACATGTGGGATGTGTGTAGCACAGATTCGCAGGTGTACATCTGTGAACATGGTGGAGGTGCACTGTCTGCATGTACATGCATAGTGGACACATGGGCAGGGAGATGCCCTGTGTTACACAGTAACACTCCATAGTTTCTATTGGTGGCCAGTATGCATTGTACTACACACATTTTGGAACTACGTGTGTATGACATGGTTTGACACTGTGCTGTGGGTGATACTGTTACTATCTGTCATTGTTTTGCATTCTGGTAGTATACATAACCTCAACAGCATGACCAT